>NW_007742921.1:10482-20310 GCF_000696425.1 Galeopterus variegatus
GGTGGCGCTCCCGCTGAGGGTTCGGATCCCACATACAGACCGGTTCCTGCTCACTGGCTGGGCAAGGTGTGGGGGCAACGCCGAGGGTTGCGATCCCGTTGCCGGTCCCGGTCCGGTACGGGCGCGACACTGAGGGTTGTGATCCGTTGCCGGACATGAAAAAAGACAAAAAGGAAAAAAAAAAAAATTTCATAGGAGTTTCCACCTATGAAAAACCTAGAAAACCTGAATGATTCTGTAATGTTATAAAACGGAACCATAAAAATTAATGTACTTGAATACTTATTTGTATCTTCCTATGCACACGCACACATAAAAAAATAAACTAAGCTCAAATTAGGAGAGCTCTATTAAATGTTCAAAGAACAGAAATATTCCAGCATTTTCTAAATTTTTCAAATAATATATAAGAAACATTCCCATTTTACACATCTAGAATTACCTTATTATCAAAAGCATGTCAGGAATGATATATAATTGGAAAACTGTAATAGCACATGACTTTGGAGCAAAATTTTACCAAATAAAATAGCTAATAAAACTAAGCAACATATTTTAAAAAATAGTATACTAAGATCAAGTATGATTTATTCTATAAATGCAAGGTTTACACCTAAAAAACTATGGATATAATTCACATATTTTATTAATTAAATTTACCACATAAACAGATTAAATCATTTCAGTTTATATAAAGATCTAACTCTGACTATATTCAAAATCAATTCATTATATAAACCCTTAGTATTCTAGGAAAAGGATTACCTTAATGAAATGAAGAGCAGATATTCTACTCAGTAGTGAAACATTAAAAGTTTTCCGCTCAAAATTAGGAGCAAGAAAAAAATGCCCATTCACATTCCTTATTTTCAACTAGAGCAATATGCAGGAGGGAGGGAGGGAGGGAGGGGGAGAGAGAGAGAGAGAGAATGAAACAAACAAACAAAAAAAACAAACTCATCCTCAAGTGATGATAGTCTACCTGGAAAATACAGAATTTACAAACAAATGACTAATATAAATTAGTTCATCCAGTTGGGTGGACATAAGCTTAATTTTCAACATCAGTTGAATTTACACAAAACAGCAATAGCTCAAATATTTGATTTAAGATAAGACAGCATTTAAAATAGCAACAAAAACTATGATAATAAAAAATAAATTATAAAAGATGTGCAAGACCTTTATAGGGGAAATTATAAAGCTTCATCGTATTACATTAAAGAAAATCAAATAATTTAGGCATATACTGTAAACAAGTTAAGGAGGACTCAGTATTGAAAATATGCCAATTAAGCCCAAATTAACCAATAGAATTTATATGAAATTTCTCATAATTATTCTGCTTATATGTAAGAGCAAAATGGTCAAAGTTAGCCAAGATGAGCCAGAAGGAAGATAAATAAGACCAGATAGTAATAATTACTATTACAACCACAATTATTATAAACCTGCAATTAAGATAGTGTAGCATTGTTGTAGAGAAGACTGGCAGATCATGCAATGGTACAGATACCAGAAACATAAATGGTAACTTAGCATATGTAGAGGTTATATTACATTATTGATGAGGAATTGATAGAATATTCAATAAATGATGTTTAGACATATAGAGAAAAGTAAATAGAATCCCTACCTCACAATATCCATGGTTACTTTAAATGGATTCAAGACTAAATGTGGAACATAAAATTTTGAAAAGAAATTTCCTGGAGAGTATGATTTTGTGGAAAAAAAATAGCTTTTTTAAACAAGTCCCAAATCTTAAATAAAAGATTGGTAAATTAAGTTATATTGAAATTAAGAAATTCTGTTCATCAAGACACCATAAAGTGAAACAATAAGCAAAAACATAGAGATAATATTGTTAGCACATGCAAATAAAAAAGAATGAATAATGAATATATATGTAAAGAACTCCTATGTAAGAGTAAGATAAAAACAACAAATAAACAGATCAAAATGCATACACAGGGGTTTCACAGAACAGAAAACACAATAAATATATATATGAAAAGATGCTTAACCTCAGTACCATTCAAGAAAATACAAATTAAGTCAAATGACTTAAAATTTTATGCCTATCAGATTGGCAAACATTTTTTAAAAGTATGAAAATCTCAATTGTCATTGAGAAAGTAAATCAGTGAGAACTCATCCAATGTATATGGGAATATAATTTTTCTCTTGTCTAAATTTATTATCTAGTAATTCTAGAGCAATGTTAAATAATAGTGTTGATAGGGGATAATCTTGTTTTGCTAATGACTTTAGTGGAGATATCTCTGGTATTTGTCATTAACAATGCTGGTCTTTATTGAGATAGATATCATGTTAAGGAAGAGCCTGTATATTCTTAATTTAACTGCTTCTACGAGGAAATATTATTAAACTTTGTCAAATGACTTTACAACATCTATTGAGATGATCAAGGGACTTTTACTTTTTCATCTATAATATGGTTAATTTAATAGGTTACTTAATATTGAATCATTCTTGCATTCTTAGAATAAATCTCATTGTTTCAAGATGTATTATTCTTTTAATGTGCTGCTAGATTCCGTTTCCTAGTATTACGCTCAGAATTTTTTTCCTTTGGTAGGCAGAAGTGATATTGGGCTGTAGTTTCCTCTTGAAGTTTAACATCAAAACATTTTGGAATTAATTAATGTTATATTCACTTTGCAAAAAAATTTCAGAAGATTTTTTTTCCCCTCTCTTACTATTCTTTGAAGCAATCTAAATAACATTACAATTTATCGGCTCTTTGAAGGTGTAATTTCCCTGTAAAACCATTTGAGTCTTGTGACATTGGTGGGGTACTCTCTGACAAATTGATCTTCTATAGGAATTGGCCTGTTTAAACCTTCTAATTCTTTTTGTAAATTCAAAATTTCCCAGAAAATCATATAGTTTTCCTTGTTTTCAAATTTACTTTGCACAGAATTATATAAAGAGTTTCTTATAGTTCATTAAAATTTGAATCATCATTAACTCCATTTCTGAGGCCAGAAAACTGAGTCTGATACAATATTTAGTTCCCATTTTTACAAGTAGGAGGACACAGAGCCTGCCTTCAAAAAGAGGTTTCCTCACTCATTTTTGCACCCATTCCCGTAAACGTCATTGCATGTCCCCCAAGTTTCCCAGAAACCTGTCTTGGCAGGGCACTGACATGTGAAATTTTCATCATGGGCTGATAGAGTCCCCTTAAAATAATGCTACTTTTACTCAGACAGCATTACAAGTTCTGTCAAATTTCCTCACTGAAGATATATTCTGGCCATCCTTTACTGAAATTAATCATCCTGAATGTAGCTAAGGGGACCAGGGGACACTAATCAAAATGACATCTTGTCATATATTGGACTAAAGGAATTGATTTCTTCTTTAAAATAAAAAAAAAAAAACAATCAGATTAGACTCTGTTGCTTTCTTGCAACCTTTGCGAAAGAGTCTGCAGGTAGAGAGTACAACTCAATATAACCAGCTACAAATTTACTTAAGAAAAAGCATCTTGCAGACATGTTTGCTGACTCTTGTTATTCCTCACAGAGTGGTGGGGTTTATTGCAATCAAAGTCTGATTTAAAATAATAAATATAAGCAATATATAATTTAGAGGAGACATCCTTGGAAACAAGAAGCCATGGCATGGATTTTGACATATCAATTCATTTAAGTTTTTAGGCTAACATAATAAATTGATTCCAGGGAGAAAATCATAATTGAATATCTCTTATAAGTGTAATGAAATGACCAATTCTACTTCTCTATTAGTGCCAGGAGATTTCTAAGCCTGCATCCAAGAGCTTTGAGCACGGGATAGAGTACATTCTCTTCTGACCCTGAACTTACCAAAGGTAAGTCCATGAGCATCATTTGTCATGGACTTAATTCATGAAGCTGAGGACAATGTTCCCATAGGGAGTTTAGATTATCTGTCCCTTACTTACCTCTCCAAGTTCACTGTAGACTACACTAATGCTTGTTATTAGCTTCAGCATTCTGACTGGCTTTTTTACTCCCATGAATGTATTAAATTTTTACCTGCCTCAGGACCTTTCTCTTTGCTGTGTTTTTTCTCTGGGGTAATCTTTTCAAAGATTTCCATGTGTCTGGCGCCTTGTCATAATTAAGATCTCAACTCAAATATCACCTTCTCAGTGATTTCTTTCCAGACAACACCTATAATTGTTCTGAATAAAAGATAAGTGACAATAATCTACAGTGAGTATTGTACTTCTGGATTGTATTTATGTTAAAGAAATGGAGTTTTGAATAGGGTTGAGTATATGAAAATCCCTGATTTTGTAATGTGTTTGGAGTGAGAAAGAGTTCCATTTGAGAAGAATCTATTTTAGATTTTTTTAAAAGTACAAAATTCTTTTATAAAAAATTTATTTCATAAAAACTTACTATTTTAAAGCATCAGTTTAAAAGCCTTATATAAAACAGAACAAAAGTGTTTAGAAGAAAATACTCTTTTATGTCTTATCACTGTTATTACAAATATTTCTAAATTGCTAGTGCATTACATTATTCATGTATTTTAAAGCCTTTAATTAACAATGCACCTCTATCTCTTCTACAGAATTTTCATGGAGACTTCAAAAGGCATCTTTTTCATATAAATATGACTCAGCCAGGAAAAAGATAGCATTGTATCTGAATGTAGTGTTAGATTTTCTATTAGAATATAAACTACATTATAAAAATCAAGCTTTCGCTTTTGCCCATTAATAATTCTAGCACCACAAAAATTTTTATGAGGTGCCAAAAACGTATGGTAGTTATTCATACTATTTATAGCCCTGTAGTAGAAGTAATGAACGTACACATGAAAGAGTTAGTGACTTAGATAGCCTCTTATAGAGAAATAAATACTAAATGATGTTAGAGAAGAGGGTGTCATGTGAAAAGGTTCCAATTGTGTAAAGAATAAATTCCTAAAGCTGGAGTGGAAGTAACATATATTAGACTTCTCAGAGAAATTTCACAGGAGTTTTGGAACTTAACTAGGGATGTTGAAGGAAGGTGAGATGTGGATATGATGAAAAAGGAAGAAGTTTCCTTCCTAGATTTTTTAGGATTTGTACTTTACATGTGTGTGTACATTCATAAAGTTACATATTATTAAATATGCTTTGTATATGTTTTATATTTAAATATTATGTATACATTGATTATATATTATGTGTACACAAATATCCAAGAAGTCACTTGTATATTTGACTTTGTTTCTGGCTGTTAGACACAATGAATTACTAAATTTGGGAAGCAGCACAAAATTCACCTCATCCAAACTGCCATCTATCTCTTGTAAAAGTCAACAGGCTCTGATATGAGTTCTGCTTTCCTGTGGAGCAAAGTGCTTGCAGTATCTCATTTCCTGTTAAACAGAGGCTATTATTTTAATGTCTCTATTTGGAACCATGCTCATGTCCTTGCGCTTGGCAGAATTCTGCTAGCTTGACAGTGGTATTATATTGTAAAGCAAAAGTAAAGTGTCAATTAATGTTAGAAATTGCCGGCCCGGTGGCGCACTGCTACAGTGCGCCGCTTGGGAGCGTGGTGGCACTCCCGCCGAGGGTTCGGATCCCACATACAGACCGGTTCCCGCTCACTGGCTGAGCGAGGTGTGGGTGCGACACCAAGGGTTGCGATCCCGTTGCCGGTCCTGGTCCGGTACGGGGGCGACACTGAGGGTTGCGATCCATTGCCGGACACGAAAAAAGACAAAAAGGAAAAAAAAAAAAAAAGAAAGAAATGCATAGACATTATAGTCTTATAAATATTAAGCTGGAATAGAGCAGTTCAATGAGCACAATTTATAAGTAACTTTATAAGATTAAGGTTAAAGAGATTATTAAAATACCTGTACAAACAACAAGTGTAGATTAAAGGTCCCAAAACATAAAAACAAAATCATTTGATATTGTTAACATTTTAATTCTGACATTTTTGCTAATTTTCCACTTCATAATTCAAACAGAAAATATACTTTACACTTTTATTCTATAATAGTTTATTTTGTACTGTAAATTATCTGTCTGTACTTAAGTGAATTTTTTTTGTTCCAGCCATCCATAAAATAGATATTATATCCCTATTTCCTTTATCTGACTCCTCTAAGGATATGTTAATATGCACTCTATAATTTTTGGATAAAACTAAACTGCCTAGACTGAAAGTAAATGTATTTTTAAAAAATATTTTAAATGAGCTTCAGTTAAAGGAAAAGCTTTTTCTTAACTGTAAGAAAATGAGATCCAGATCTAAACTTGTATTAATATGTACATTCCTTTATTTTACACTGTGATTTAAAATTCACTTAATCTCACAAATGAAATTCCTAAATGAGCAGATATTTGGGAGAAATCTTTCTCTAAAAAAATGAATATATTTTGATAATGTCTTTGGTAACTTGCAAATATAACAAAATTCTTTGTTTTTTTATTAATGATTGATGTAATAACTACATGTTTCTAGGATACAATGTGATATTACAATACAAGTATACATTGTGTAATAATCAAATCAGGGTAATTAGTATATCCATCATCTTAAACATTTATCAATTTTTTGTGATGAGAGCATTCAGAATGAATTTTTTAAAAATTCATTATATATATATACACACACACACACAATGGAATACTATTCAGCCATAAAAAATCCTGTCATTTGCAGCAACATAGATGAACCTGGAGGAGATTACATTTATAATTATGTTTACATTGTAGACATTGTTTATAATTATATGTTAATATATTAATTAGATACATTAATATGTATCTAATTCAGCAGCCAGAAACTATTTAATCTTTTTTTAAAAATTTTTTATGTTTAATGATTTTATTTAAAACAGCAATTGTATTGTTAATAGTTATGATGGGTCACTTGATTTCAACTGTATTTAATCTTAAAACTCCTTTTTTCCAAAAACCTAAGATACAGTGCTATCACTATTGTTATACCTTTTTATTCATGTTGTTTGGTCAAATATATAACCTTGGTATATATTTATTTATTTATTTTATTAATTGTTTAAATTAATATCATCTACCTTAAATGCAACGTATAATGCAAAGAAACCTAATTGTATTGTATCATTTAATTAGTTCAATTCAACTCATATTTATTGAACATGAGTCATATATGTGCCCTGTACTGGGCTAGTGTAAGAGATATATAGATAAGTTGTTTTTGCCCTCCAGTTGTTCATGGTTTTGTGGAGGAGACTGAAACATAAGTAAGTGCAATGCCCTACAGTAAGGGTCATGATAGAAGTGTTTACAGGGAAGAGACTGCATGTAGGGAACCCATTTTATCCACACTGGTAAGTGGAAATTGCAGGGAGTGGAGACGATCTGAATCAAGTTTTTAAGGATGGCAAAAATTGGGCCAATTAGTTCTTCGTTTTGTGGTGTGGCGAGAGGAAGGGAACAAACAATCCAGAATGAGGAAGCAACTTGTGTAAAGACTGGAGGTAAGAAACAACTTGATGTGTGCTGAGAATTGCAGCATCTCCGTGTTGCTGCAGCATCATTTCCATAGTCCTTGATTTTTGTTTCTAAGTCTGCAGGCTGTATAGTGATTAAGATTTGGGATCAGATGAATTTGGAATCAAATCACACTAGTTGTCTCAAATACTAGTTATCTGACTTGGAGAAAGTTATATACCTTTGTAAGATTTGGGATAAATCCCAACCTTACATACTTTGGGGGCTCGTGCAGGATCCCACTTGCTCTCCCAGGGACCAAAGACTGAGGAGCAGAGGAACGCCCAAGCAGCAGGTACCGCGGTTGTTTGTTTCATTGTTGTGTCCCTATTCGCTTCTCTATTGTCTGTGATTTAGTTTCCGTTTTTGTGGGTTCGAGTCCCACGGTCTGGGCTCCAGGTGGAGCCATCTGGTCACTGAGGCTCAGTAGAGCCATCAGTCTGTTTTCTTGGGTTCAAGTCCCAGGGTCTGGGCTCCAAGTGGAGCCATCTGGTGTGGTCTTGTGGTGGGACAGACGTGTCGGTACACTGCGGCCACAAATTGTGGAGGATGCTCCCGATTGTTCTGGGGGGGGGTAAAAAAAGGGAGGCCTCTTAGACAGAGACCCCTCCCGAGCCCTCTGATAATCTGGCTGTTGCATCCGTGGCAGGGGCGAATCGGTGTTGTTGTATTTGTTTGTCTGGTTGCGTGTGTGCTGGGACTGACGACTTTCTGGGGCGACATGGGACAAGCTATTTCAACTCCCTTGAATCTAACTCTAAAACATTGGACTGAAGTAAAAACTAAAGTTCATAACCTCTCTGTGCAGGTCAACAAGAACAAATGGGTAAGGCTTTGGTCATCAGAGTGGCCAACTTTCCAACTTGGGTGGAAAGGTTCTTTTTCCCTGCCGCTGATTGTGGCAGTTAAAAACAGGATTTTTGGTTCCTCCTCCAAAAGTCATCCTGACCAGGTCCCATATATTGTTGTGTAAAAAAACTTGGTCACAGACCCACCTTCATGGGTTCAACCTTTCCTCCCTTTAACAGGTCCAACGGCGGTGTTTACCCTCAAAGAAGACAAAGAAAAACCTCCTGTATTGCAGGATGCAAATCCAGATCTTCTCCTCTTGGATCCCCCTCCCCCTTACCCCCCAACTCTTCGTCCACAGGCCGTGCAGCCATCAGCCCCGCCAGCTGGGTGCAAAGCTCCGGACCAGCACAAGAACTCGCAGTCGGCGGGCAGGCTCCCCAGATGCTGTGCCCACGTTTCCNGATTTTTGGTTCCTCCTCCAAAAGTCATCCTGACCAGGTCCCATACATTGTTGTGTAAAAAAACTTGGTCACAGACCCACCTTCGTGGGTTCAACCTTTCCTCCCTTTAACAGGTCCAACGGCGGTGTTTACCCTCAAAGAAGACAAAGAAAATCCTCCTGTATTGCAGGATGCAAATCCAGATCTTCTCCTCTTGGATCCCCCTCCCCCTTACCCCCCAACTCTTCGTCCACAGGCCGTGCAGCCGTCAGCCCCGCCAGCTAGGTGCAAAGCTCCGGACCAGCACAAGGAACTCGCAGTCGGCGGGCAGGCTCCCCAGATGCTGTGCCCACGTTTCCTCTTAGGGCGTATGGCCCCCTGACGAGGATGGCAATCAGCCCCTGCAGTATTGGCCTTTCTCCTCCTCTGATCTTTACAATTGGAGATCTCAGAATCCTCCCTTTTCTGAAAACTCCCAGGGATTCACTAACCTTGTAGAATCCCTCCTTTTCACCCATCAGCCCACTTGGGATGATTGTCAGCAGTTCCTCCAGGTCCTGTTTACCACTGAAAAAAGGCAACAGATCCTCCTGGAAAGCCAGAAACATGTTCCAGGGCCTGATGGGAGGCCCACCCTCCTCCCTGATGTCATCGATGCTGGGTTCCCTCTGGCTCGGCCTAACTGGGATTTCAACTTGGCAGAAGGTAGGGAGCACCTGAAAGTTTATCGCCAGGCTCTAATGGCAGGTCTCTCTGGGGCAGCTAAATGCCCCACCAATTTGGCTAAGGTAAGGAAAGTATCCCAGGGGCCCAATGAGTCTCCGTCAGCACTTTTGGAGAGACTCATGGAGACATTCCGTCGGTTTAATCTCTATGATCCTAGCAGTGAAGAACATAAGGCTACAGTAACAGTTGCCTTCATTAATCAGTCCAGTAAGGACATTAAGAAAAAATTACAGAAGCTAGAAAGGTTACAAGATAAAACCCTGAGAGAGTTAGTACAAACAGCTAAAAAGGTTTATTATAACAGGGAGTCAGAAAGAAAAAAGTTTTCACAAAATTCTGGCCACTGTAGTTAGAAAGACTAAAGAA
>NW_007742922.1:0-499 GCF_000696425.1 Galeopterus variegatus
TGAACCCTAAGCTGATAAGAATTTGGAAGAGACATGGGATAGAATAGTCAGTTTATCACAGACTTATTGGAGAGCTTAATAGCTCCTGATAATTTTTCTTCATCAGTGACCACAAGTCTTCCAAATTAACTCAGAATTGGTTCGCAATTTCCCAGTAGACTTTAAATGTAAATAACATGTTTTGTGGTTCCCAGTCTTCACCAGCATATACAGGTTGCAATTGCTGAATGTTTCATTGTGAATGTTTTTGGTTAGTGTTGCTACATCAGCTGAGTGGTTGGGCCCAGATCTTCCTGTCCTTGAATGTGAACCCTGCTGCCTAAAGGACCTTATGTCATGCCTCAGAGGTTCTCTGAGGATATATGTAGAGTGCAGAGAACATTCTAGGCAGATATACACTTATTATTAAGGAACTTTGGCCATAAGCCTTTGATGTATGAACTGCAACAGATTTTTTCCTCCCACCTCCTTTCATTTAGGGCTTAGGGTAGGAGCAGAC
>NW_007742922.1:2447-10128 GCF_000696425.1 Galeopterus variegatus
TGAGGCTGGCTGACCAGCAATCTTAGTTCTATCTACAACCTCAATTCTCCTTTGCCATGCAGTCTAACATTTATAGGTTCTGGAGATTAGGATATGGGCACCTTTAGGGGAGCCATTATTCTGCCTACCACAGAGGGATGTGGGAGGAGTGTGTGTGTGGCAGAAAACCGATGTTTATCAAGTGCCTACTATATCTTCAGCCTAGTTTTAGAGATTTTCATATATTATGATATTTCGAATTATACATCAGAGGTTCTAGAGACATTAAATGACTTGGCAGTGCCATGTAATTGTTAATAATAATGAGCTGTTATTTGTTGAATTCTTGCTAAGTATCAGCCACTGTGCCAGGAGATTTACAGGTTGTATTTTTCCCAATCCTCAGTACAGCCCTCTGAGATGAAAGACATAAATTCCATTTTATAGGCAAGAAGACAGGCTCTCATGGAAGTTGTGACTGACCCAATGTCATATGGCTAGCTTATAACTGAATGCTTTAGACTTCAGCCGTCTAATTCACAAACCCATTCTCTCATACGATCCAGCTATCCCACTACTGGGAATATACCCAAAGGAATGGAAATCATCAAGTCNATTTCAAAGCATTGAATTGAAAACTTCTTTCAAGGATGGTGAGGATGGTCTGACTTGTGGCTGTGGGCCATTGCAGTCTGTATTTTGGTAGGGAAATTATAGTCTTCACAGTTAATTTGCATTAGAGTGTAAGTCAGATTCTTTCATTTGTGTAAGGAAACAAACAGTAGTAACAAAATATTTGTCAGCTGGTGTGGAAATTTCTGCTTCCTCTTGCCTTCTGTTGTCTACTGACTTGAGTGGGTTAAGGGACTTGATCAGTACCAGCTACAAAACCTGGGAAGAATTTTGGACAAAGCTGTGATTATATTTTTAGTAGTATTTAGCAGGGCTGAATACTGGACCAAGAGTCCACAGGTCTTCAAAAATTTATGCTGCTGAGGTTTCTTTCATTTTATTTGTTTATTCAACTAATATTTGTTGAACTGCTAAATTGTGTGCCCTGGACCTGTTACTTTACTTCTCTGAGCTGCTGTTCCCTCATCTGCAGATGGCACTGATGCCTGCCTCATTGGTTGTCATTCAGATAAAATGACAGTACTTTCATATTTGTTCAAGTTTATTATAAGTGTTAATGTATTAGAATATATTTGTTATACCTAATATGGGATTTATGTACATTTGTATATTTCTGTTCCTCATATATTATTTTTTATATCTGGATTTCATACCTCAGCTCTTGGTTATCTCCCAGTGAAGTAGATTATCTGCTGGTAATTTTTTTTAGGGCTGGTTTTTTCTACCACCTGTGTCTCCTGGATCCCTTGCTTTCAGTTTGGGTGTACTCAGCAAGTATAAACAGAAGCAGAATACTTAGAAAAATCATCTCATTTTTGTTTGCCTACCATGTTTCATCTCTGTTACAGTTCTTCAAAGAAATGCTTCAGGATCTTGATCTCACTTGTTTAAAATTTCCATTGAAAATTCTCTTCTTTGCAACTGATGTGGGCACAACAGCTTTGGCACTCATTGAGTGGAAAGTTTGCTCAACTGTAATTTTTCAGTCACAATTTAGTATGCTAAACTAATTGAGGTGTCTGTGGTGTTGGCTATTATTTTTGCTGTTAATTGTCAGTACTCTTCCAGTAGGGCATGAACAAGATTGATTTTTTTCATTGCAAATGGACATGGGTGGTCTGTTGCTGCAGGATTCATCTTCAAAATCATCTGGTTTCTTCTTAAAAGAAGTTATCCATCTGTAAACTGCTGATTTCTTTGGGGCATTGTTCCCTTAAACTTTTTTAAGGCATCAGTGATTTCACCATTCTTCCACCACGCTTCATTTTAAATTTGATGTTTGTATTTTCTTCAGTGTTAGCTGAATTCATGTTGCTCTGATCGGGGCTCTTTTCAAATTGATATCTTATCCTTCTTCATGCCTTAAACTAGATCCTATTCAGACGTGTTATAACAAGTTAGTACGAGTTAGTTCTGATGCAATAAAATTTTGCAATCCATGCATAGTTTTCTCATAATACGTATTTTCCATGAACTTTTTGAAGACCTCATATATATGTGTTTTCATAACTTATATGAGAGTAAGGTGTATTTATCATGTTTCTTTACCCCTAAATACTCAAATACCTTGGGGTGTATTTCCTAAAAGTAAGCACCTTCTAAGGCTGCAGTACGATGATCAAAATTAAGTTTAATAGTACTATCTATTCTGCAGTTCTTATGCTCATTTTGCCAGTTGATCCAGTTTGTCTTTTATAGCATCCAGTTCAAGAGCATACTTTCAAGAACATATATCATATTTACTTGTCCAGTCTCTTTAGTGTTTTTGTTTGGAATAGCTCCTGCCTTTCATGATATGCATTTTGGAAGACTACACACATAATTTTTTTGTAGAATGTCTCTCAGTTTGTGTTGTGTGATGTTTCTTTAAAATTAGATTTGTTGTATGCTCTTATTTATCAGGAATGCCACTGAGCTGATGGTGTGTCCTTCTCAGTACAACATACCAGGGCATATGACATCAATATCACTTTGTCTGTTCATTGGTGGTGTTAAGTTTGATCACTTGGTTAAGGTGGTGCCAGTTATCTCCACTGTAAAGTTACTATTATCCTTTTGTAATTAATTAGTACTTTTGTAATTAGGGAGATACTTTGAGACCATGTAAATATTCTGTTCCTCGTTAAACTCTCCCTCACAAATTTTAGTGTTTATTAATGTTTCTTACCTGAATTATTACTATGATGGTTGCAAAATGGTAATTTTCTAAGTCAGTTATTCCATCTACGTTTATTGGTTGGCATTCTACTGAAAGGGAATGTTTCACTTTTTAAAAAAATCTTTTCTCCTTCCTCCCTTTCTTTCTTCCTGTCTTATCTATTTTATAAATTCATGGATTATTTTTTAATGCAATTGGTTATAATCCTTTACTATCCCTATGACACTCAAATTGTTCCAGATTTGGCCTTTGGGAGCCCTTTGCCCTGACTCGTGGGTCCTTTTGACAAGACCATCCCATAAGTTTTTACAGGTATTTTTGTTTGTTTGTTTGTTTCCCTTTCTAAAAACAAGCATTTTGTTACTTTCTTTGCCCTGGCCCTAGAATCAGCCTCCCCCGCCCCCTGTTTTTTAGTGTGGAATGCTACTTAGGAACCAAGATCTGGACTCCAGGTGTGTCATTGTTTCTAGGCTCTATCACCAGAGAGCTAGGAAATAGACATGTACATGTGGGTGTATCTCCTTTGTCTTTATGCTAAACTCTAAGCTTAGGGCCAGCAGACTTTTTCTGTAAAGAACAAAGAGTAAATACTTTGTCACAGTACATTCTGCTCAACCTCTGCTGTTGTAGCAGAAAAGCAGCCGTACATAGTACGGAAAAGAATGAATGTGGTTGTGTACATAGTACGGAAAAGAATGAATGTGGTTGTGTACATAGTACAGAAAAGAATGAATGTGGTTGTGTTCTGATAAAGCTTTATTGATCAAAACAGGCAGTCTGTTGGATTTGGCCATGAGCTGTTGTCTGCCTACCCTTCCCTGCTCGCAGTGTAGAGACCAGAGACCAAGTTTTATTACCAAGTTTAGAAAAATTCTCTTTTATCAATGCTATCCACAGTAGGGCACAATAAAAGTTATTTGGGTGAATGAATTAATGATCGTGGTAGGCTGTTTTTATTGCAGACCATTCATTTCTCTCCTATAGATTTTTTGGACATCAGTTTCTTGTGACTTGTGTAATTTGTTGAGATCCTTATTTGCAAAATGAGAGTCATTTTAAAAACAATATTCATGAAATGCAAAGTAATAGTGAGAAAAATAATTTCATAAACTTGTGGGGGCATTTTTTTCGCCATGATAAAATAGTTACTTTTTTGTTAGTCAAGGCATATCTCAAGGCAGAGCCACAGGAGCAGGCATCGGCACAAGGTCCCTGATATTGTCTATAGCATTACTCCCATTCCACATAGTCTCAGCTGAAAGGCAAGACTCCAGAACCTGTCGGTTATTGAAAAATCTCATAATTATACTTCTTTTATTGCCTTAGAATAGATGTTTCTTCACAATGTTTAAATGTAATTTATTGCTCTAATTTATTCAAAAAAGGGCTTTATTACACAGTAACAAATGGATTTTATCAGGGAGTGATCCAATTATCAGTGAAAAGTATGTCATTAGGAAAGACCACCTATTGTTGAAGCACAGTGACTGCCATCGAGGTAACGTTTGACACTGAAAAAGAAACCAAGCATCAGAGTACATCACTGCAAATATCAAGAGCTTAAACATAAAGATGCAAATTCAGCATTCAATTAATTTAAAGTGTCTCTGATGACTCTAAAATAAATTAGGCTTTTAATTATTGCTTACATTTTTTTTAATTCCAAAAATTCAAAAGTCAATTTTAAACTTGTTGAAGAGCAGTTTTTCTGTTGTCAGCAAGCAATTTTATTGTTTATTAGAAAAAGCATGAAGTTTTGCTCAGTCCTTTCTCTACAATCCAAAGAAGTGGTTTTAGAGTTCTGTGTCTCAAAATAATTTATGGTTCTGTGGAACATAAATTATGGTCTGTTGATAAAGGTGAAACTGAGCAGGATTTCTTTCCCCACTTTTATCTTCTAGTTCTAGAGATACATTATACGATTTTTATTTATTTAATAAGTTTTACTGTTTTCTTGTTGTTGTTGTTGTTTTCGTTGTTTTAATATGAAAAGTACTAAGGAAATTATTCCTCAGTGTCTGTCTGTATCTCTTTCTCTCTTTTTTTTTTTTTTGTCTTTTTTTTGTCTTTTTCCGTGTCCGGCAACGGATCGCAACCCTCAGTGTTGCCCCCGTACCGGACCGGGGACCGGCAACGGGATCGCAACCCTCGGCGTTGCTCCCGTGCCTCGCTCAGCCAGTGAGTGGGAACCGGTCTGTATGTGGGATCTGAACCCTCGGGTGGGAGCGCTGCTGCGCTTCCCAAGCGGCGCACTTATCCAGTGCGCCACCAGGCCGGCCCTGTATCTCTTTCTCTTAAAGAGATATGTGGAAAAAGGAATTTCTCCACTTTTTGATCCATTACCCATCAGTTAGTATACCGTCAATTCAGAAAAAATAGGGAACCATAATTCCCTGACCTATATTTATACAGTCTACAATAACTTAGAAGAATAAGGGAATAAGAAATTTAAAAAACTCATGTAATTTAGCAATTGATTATATTCTGGATTGTATTTTTCTAGTTTCCTCCCCCATGCTCCTTCCCCGGGGTGTATTACTTTTGGAAATAATAAGCTGTATGAGCTTCAATTTTTTTAATCTATAAAATGGTCATGAGAAAATCTACATAAAATGCCTGGCATATTGTTAGGTGCTCAAAAGTTAGTCACTCCCCCCCCCCCCCCCCAAAAAATTAAGTAGGCTATCAGGACAAAATGCTAGGAGAAGAGTGTGTGTGAATTCTTGTCTTTGGTAGAGTACCAATAAAGGATTTATAGCAGAAAGTAGTTTTTTTAGGGTTGGAGAATGAGTGTTAAAGCAAAGGAGTAGCATAATCTACTATTCAGACCTCAGACTCTTTCAGGAAATCACTAGTTAGACTTTTGGGGGAAAACCTTTCAGAGAAGACTAGTAGGGTGTACACTTCTCTACAGTCTTTCCCTATAGACTGGAGGAGTGTTGACTTCTTCCTCTGTTTATTCTGTAAGGATCATGTGCTTAGGCTGGGCTAAGTGCTAGGATACAGAGCTGGGTAATACTTCATCCCTGCTTAAAGAGTTTTCAGCTCAGTGGGGAAGCGGCCAAATTAAAAGACATTTATACTGTAGGGTGGTAAGTGCTGTAATAATGACAAGTGCACTGGGTACTATTGCACTGCATAGGAGCAGTACATTATCCCTGTTGGGGGATGGAAGAGGACTTACGTGTGACTCCTGATGTAGTAGTAGAAACATCTTGGGCTCCAGAGTGTGGCATAACTGTGATGTAAGTTAACTTCTTGGAGTCTCTTTCCTCACTATGAAACCATGTCATCTCTGTCCTCTCTATGAAACCATGCAGGGCTCTTTAGCGTATACTGTGCAGTGAATGAGTTCCTGTTCTCACACTCTTTGCATAGTGCCCCCCTCCTTTGCATCCAGCATTGCATTTATTACACTTAGATCATAATGATTGCTTGTGAGTTATCTCTGCAGTGAGAATCCAAGTGTCTTACAGGCAGGAGATCTGACTCATTATCTTTGATTCCTTCCCCCGTACTCAGCATAGTGGCTGTGAGATAGTGGGCACTCAGTAAATGTTTGTAGAGTGAATAGCCAGTTGGTCTCAGTTTCTTCATTATGGATTAGAACAATGAATTCATTCTCTCAGAAGCTTTAGTCAAGGAAGATGAGTGTTTTCCTTTCCTTTAAGTTTCTAGCTACTGATTTTGAGGAGAGGTCTTCTGTTTCTCAGGTAAGTGTGCCAAGTGTGTGCACTCTGGCAGTGTGGGCACTAGCCTTGAGTCTGGGACTCAGACCTTGTGGGAAGTCCCCCTCTGCCACTTAAGAGTTATTGCAACTGGCTACATACCTTTACCCCTCTAAACTCCAGTATCTTAGTTTGTAAAAAAGGCATGATACTAACTACGTCCCAAACTTCTTGTTAGGATTCAGTGGCATATATCAAGACTGTGTATGACTGGACTCCAGGCTCCTGAGAGCCTGGGCTTTTATTCCCTGCTGGATCTTCAGTGCCCAGGACTGTGCCTGACATACAGTAGATACTCAATATTTGTTGAATGAACAATATATTTGAAAGCACTTTCTAGAAGTCTATTTGGAGTATAAGGTGAAAGCAGGAATGTGTAGAGAAATGGGGCAAGAGGGGTAGGTAGGGCCTAGAATATGAAGGGTCTCACAGATAGCTAAAGAGTATTGCATGTATTTTAAGGTCCTGGAACACAGTTGAAGTATGTAATACAGGGGAATGTCATGATCAGCTGTGTGTTTTAGAACAATCATTTGGGATGCTGAAGAATGCAGCTTGAAAAGTTTTGAATTACATGAGTTCAGAGTTATACGTGGTGTTTCTGGACATCTACTTTCACTAAAAGTGCACACTGCCCTGTATTTGAAGTCCTGATTGAGGATGATATCAGCTATGGGGTGTGAGGAATCGAAAGAGAAAAGGACAAAGGAAGGAATCCTTGTGGCTATATCAACACTGAAGGATTGGGCAAAGGAAAAGAAAACCTCAGTTATTTTCTTGCTTAAGGTGGCTAACTTCATAAAGGTTGTGTATCTTGTCACTGTAAATAATGCTTACAAATGTTTATTTTTAAAGCTTGTGTGTTTTCTTGATAATGCATTTATTTTCAAGTAGAAATCTTAAAATTTGTTGTTGCCAGCGATGCTTAAGCAAAGCAGGGCCATTGTAAACTTCTTGAACCCTAAGCTGATAAGAATTTGGAAGAGACATGGGATAGAATAGTCAGTTTATCACAGGCTTATTGGAGAGCTTAATAGCTCCTGATAATTTTTCTTCATCAGTGACCACAAGTCTTCCAAATTAACTCAGAGTTGGTTCGCAATTTCCCAGTAGACTTTAAACGTAAATAACATGTTTTGTGGTTCCCAGTCTTCACCAGCATATACAGGTTGCAATTGCTGAA
>NW_007742922.1:10929-20308 GCF_000696425.1 Galeopterus variegatus
TTTTTTTTTTTTTTTTTTTTTTTTTTTTTTTTTTTTTTGAGTGGGGTTGGGAGCCTCATCCAAATTGGGTGGGGCTCTGGGGCTTTCTCATTGCAACAGCCACATGATAAAAATAGGCCAAAAGGAGAGTTACGGGAGAAAAGCCCAGAAAAAGTTTCCTTTTCAGAAGAGAGCTCTTTAGTTCCTTGCCTACATGGAAGCTCTACCTTCTAGTACTCTGGTCTGATTTGATGTCTCAGAGGAGTTCATTAGAATGGCCTTAGTTCTTTCTCACTGGTACTGGTGTTACATGTAGGGATCTTTGTTATCCTCCAGAGACTTGAGTATGTCACTGACATTTTTTTCAGTTCCTTTGCCTACAGACTTTACTAGGAATTAATGAAGTGTCAGTTCATAGTTCATAGTCTCATAGTTAATTTAATTCACTTTAAAGTTGTCAATTTCTATTTGAGTAACCTGTAAAAGTCCCCTTTCCAGAATAATTTTGTCATCTGTTTGAAAAATATTAACGATAAACTTTTCTAAGTATTCTTGATTTGGATTCCTTGTTTGGAGAGAAAATATTTGTCTTAACTGATATCACATACACATAAAGGGAATGGTATTTCTTCTGATTAAACAAAATCACAATGTTCAGAAACTATAAACTTTGCCTTGAAACCTAATATATGCAGCATGCTTGAAGCTAGCCAGATGCTCAAGGGAAGTACGCACTATGTCTTGCTTACTTTCTAATAATTCAGACTTCAGTTGAGTTGGCTGTTCCTCATAACCTCAGGTTATGCTATGTCTTATATCTTAATTATTTTATTTAACACTGTTTAAAATTATAATGAATCAGTTTATGTTGCTTAATATTCTCTAAGTTCTTTATGGCAAGGGCCTGGAATCAAGCACTGTTAAGAAGATCACTCATTCAATTTAGTTCAGTAAGAAGTGATTTTCTTTAGAGATTTCATTTTAAGATGAGGTGCATCTGTGTAAAGAAAACAGAGTAGAATTGCTTTTTCTTTTTTCAATTTTTAGATTCAAATGTTCTTTAAGAGCTATCTAAAATAAAACTGAAAAATTGGAAGGAAGAATGAGTTAGTTTTTTATGGCGGCTGTAACAGATTGCCATACATTTTGTGGCTTTATTATTATGAAATCCTGGAGACTGGATGTCTGAAATGGTTTCCACTGGGCTAAAGTCAAGGTGTAGGCACTGCTGTGTTCTTTTCTGGAGGTCATAGAGGAGAATCTGTTCCTTAACTTTTCCAGCTTCTGGAGGCTGCCTGCATTCCTGGGCTCGTGGCCCCCTTTCTCCATCTTCAAAGCCAGCAACATCAGGCTGAATCCTTTTAAAACTGCTGTCTCTCTTTTTTCTCTCTGCTCTACCTTTTCCTTCCATTTATAACGGCCTTTGTGCATTGTGCTTGTCCGTATAATCCTGTATAAACTCCCCATTTTGAGGCTGGCTGACCAGCAATCTTAGTTCTATCTACAACCTCAATTCTCCTTTGCCATGCANAAATAAATAAATAAAATTTTATTTAAATTTTATTTTTAAAATTTAAAACCTGTTAGATTCATTTTTTTTTTTTTTTTGGTATAAATGTATTTGTGTGTGATTGTGTGTCTATGCAGTGTTTCAACACATTCACATGAAATCAGTTTCCCAAACTGTATTTTCCTATAAGATCTCAGGCTATTCAAAGTGAATTTTTCTTTTCTTTTTCATTTTAATTTATCAATATACAGTGTAGTTGATTTTTGTATCCCTTTAGCAATTACTCCTTTCCCCCCCTCTCTTAGAGAAAATGTTAAGTGAAATAAGCCAGGCACAGAAAGAGAAATACTGCATGTTCTCACTTATTTCTGGGAGCTAATAAATAAATATACAAACAAACAAATGGCGGAGGTTGGGGGGAGAAGACAGCAATCACAATAAGGCCTTGTTAAGTTCCTCTTTAAGTTACAGTGGATTAAGATGTAGGGATCTTATGGAGTTGATTTCTCTTGCCTCCCACATCATAATGAAGTTTTATCTGGATAATATTCAGAGTACCTGTCAGGTATTTGCTATCACATGTCAAAATGACCAGGTAGTTGCTAAGCTGACTTTACAACTTTTATCCTTTTTTTCCTTTCCTTTATCTTCACACTTTTTATCTATTGGTAGACCATACCAGTCTTAGTATTTATTGTGCTTCTCCTTAGTAACTGCTTTTGGTTTCCCCCAAAACAGTCTTTTCTAATCTTAATATATTGCAATCTGTGAAATGGAAATCAGAGTCCTTAACTTTATAGGAAATCTGATCTATGAAATGTTTTCAGGTGAGTAGTTTCCTATCAAACCAAGTGTATATTTCTCCCTTGCTGTTGCTTTGCCCCCAACGGATTTGTCACCCCACTTACCCTGGGTGACGGAGCCGCAAAGGATTACTCAAAGCCCATCTCTTCTGAGCAGTGAGAAGCCCTGGAGTGGTTAACTTCCCTGGAATCCTCAAGCGAGAGGCACCCCTTCCTTGGGAAATTAACCCCGAATTGGGGTTCTCTCCCTGTATTTATTTTCCAGACCAGGAAGTTACAGGAAAAGAACAAAGGTAGGGTTATAGTTTAACAATATAGACTGGTAACTCTCAGTAAAAACAAGTCAGATGACATTCCCTTAGACGATTAAGCAATCCACCAACAAAAGTTTGATCTTAGCAAACATTCCTTCTCCCAGCAGTTTTCCAGTATCTTCACATATCAATCAGTAACCTGTCTGTCCTTGAGCCAGCAACCTTGTTGTGTTAGAATTCTTTATCTTGCACCAGAGACTTTATAGCCTGAGGGAAATTTCCTGTCCTTTGCAATGTCACTATTTGAAACTGCAAGGCTTTGGAAAACCAGGTGCTGTGAAGTACATATGCTTTAGAGTATATTCCACACCTTGCTATTTATATGGTGTCATAGTAAATTTCTATGTAGTATGCAGTTATGTGGTATCTAGGGCTTTTGAACTTGTGTTTTCCTCTGCCTATTCTATGCTAGGTGCATCACATCATCTGATGTTCACAACATCCTCTTTTAGGTAATACTACTGTCACAATTGAGTAGATGGGGAAACTGAGCACCAGAAATGTTAATAAATGACTTAATCAAGTTTATGCAGTATATGGTAGAACCAGAACTTCAATTATTGTCCATTTGGTTTCAAAGCTCTAGAGTTCATGGCCTCAAAAAATTAGCACATTAGTTAGGTAAATAGAAATAGGTAAAAACAGAACAAAAGAAAGAAGGTAAATGACATTTGATGATGACAGTAGGGGAAATGTTGAAAGAAAGTAACTATTTTTCAGGTGAACTATACCAGCAATTAATATGGTAGGGAAGTTCAGGAAAGATCACTTTAGGCTGTGTGTAGTTAGTGATGGCTTATGACAAAAAAGAGATTATTTTCTTCTTTCTGTGTAATTTGTTCTGGAATGTTCCATAGGCAGAAATAAAAGATTTAATAATGATAGTGGTTGCTACCATTTATTGCACATACAATTCTAGGATCTATTTTCCAGATTTTTTCATACATTATTTTACTTAATCTTTGCAACAGCCTTATACAGACAGGTATCAGTACTCCCATTTTATAGGTAAGGAAACAGATTCTGTGAAAGGTTAAATCTTAGGGTTTACTAATCTGTAGCAGGGCGAGATTAAAACCAAGTCTGTTTTGACTTCAAAAACTGTACTCTTTGCTATATTGTGAAAGGTGTATCTTATGCACAGATTTTTGTTTCACTTCTGCATATTCAACATGATCATTTGAAATAATTTTATAAAACATGGGAATATGGAGAAAGAAACTGAAAATGATTGGCATAGTAAATAAACAGATAAACAATGCTCAAAGAACATAAGTTAAAGTAGGGCTAAAGTGTACTTGGCTTATATTGACTCTGATGAGCTTGGTGACATGGAATGAACTAAGACTTGATTAAGCAATTTGTTTCAAATTTGATTTAGCAGTTTGTTTCAGTTAATGTCTGTCTGTGGTAGGCTGAATTTTGGACACCCAGATGTCTGTATTGTAGTTTCCACAACTTGTGAATGTTAACTGTATATGACAAGGGGACTTTGCATATGAGATGGAGTTAAGAATCTTGAGATGGAGAGATTATCTCATCATCTAGGTGGGCCTGGTGTTATCACAGTGGTCCTTATTAAAGGGAAGTGCAGGAGTAGTCTGATTCAGACAGAAGGCAGCATGATAATGGAAGCAGAGATTGGAATGATGTGGTCACAAGCCATGGAATGCTGCAGTCTCTAGAAGATAGGAAAGAAGAGGAAAAGGATTCTCCTTTGTGGAGCCTCTAAAAGGGATGTTGCCTTACTTATTACCCTTTTTAGATTTTTGATCTCTGGAACTGTAAGATAATACATTTGTGTTGTGTTAAGCCACTAAATTTATGATAATTTGTTACAGTGGCAATAGGAAACTAATATAATGTCCTTAAATAATTATAAACTGTTTAACAATAATAGTTGGAGACTTCAATATGCCACAATGGATACAGCAACTAGGTTGAAGATTAGTAAGGAAATAGAAGACTTGAACAACATTATAAGCCAACTAGACTTAACAGACATCTGTAAAAGATGCCCCAGAACAACTGTAGAAAATATTTTTTTTTCAAGTGCACATAGAATGTTCCCCAGGATAGACCAATGCTTGTTCATAAAACAAGCCTCAGTAAGTTTTAATGGATTGAAATCATGCAAAGGATATTCTCCAACCACAGTAAAATGGGATTATAAATCAACAACAGAAAGAAATTTGGAAAATTCACAAATATGTGGAAATTAACAGACTCCTAAATAACCAACGAGCCAAAGGAAATTAGAAAATATTTTGACATAAATGAAAATGAAGACACAGTGTATCAAAACTTAAGGGATGCAGCAAATCAGTACTTAGAAAAAAAGTTACAGCTGTATACTATGTCAAAAATAAAGATAAATCTCAAATTTACCTAGTCCTCCATGTTAAGACACTGGAAGAAGAAGAGCAAATAAGCCTAAAGCAAGCAGAATGAAGGAAAAAAATACAGACCAGAATGGAAGTGAATGAAATAGAGAATAGAAGAAACAGTAGAGAAAAGTCAGCAAACTAAAAGTTGGTTCACTAAGAAGATCAATAAAATTAACGAAACTTCAGCTATATTTACTAACAAAGAGAAGACTTCATGTCACTGAAATTGGGAATGAAAAAGGGGCCATTACTATTGACCTTTACAGAAACAGAAAGGATTGTAAGAGAATACTATGAACAAATGTATGCCAATAAATTAGATAACTTAGATGGAATACACAAATTTCTAGAAAGGCACAAATAACTGAAACTGACTCAAGAAGAAACAGAAAATCTGAATAGAGTGAAAAAGAGATTTAATTGTTAAAAAACTACTCACCAAGAAAAGCCCAAATCCAGATGACTTCACTGGTGAATCCTACCAAACATTTAAGGAAAAATTAATACGAATTCTTTACAGATTCTTCCAAGAAATAGAATACAAATGAATGCTTCTGTCTTAGTTGTTTGTGCTGCTATAACAAAATACTTTGGATGGGTAATTTATAAACAACAGAAATTTATTGCTCACAGTTCTGGAGGATGGAAAATTCGAGATCAGGGTGCTGGCAAATTCAGTGTTTGGTGAGGGCCTGTTCCTCACAGATGGCACCTTCTATGTGTACTCACATGATGGAAGGATAGAAGAGCCAAACATCCTCTCAAGCCTCTTTCATAAGGGGAATAATCCCATTCATGAAGGTGGAGCCCTCATGACTTAGTTACCTCCCAAAGGCCCCACCTCTTACTACTGTCAGCTTGGGGGGCAGTTTTCAACATATGAATTTTGGGAGGATATAAACATTTCAACAATAGCAGCTTCCCAACTCATTCTTTGAATCCAATACCCTGATACCAGTATCAGAAAAAGACATCACAAAACTACAGATCAGTATCTCTTATGAATAGAGATGCAAACATTTTGAACAAATTTCTAGCAAATCATTCAGCCACATGTAAAATGAATTATACACCATGACCACATGGGATTTATCCAGGAATGCAAGGATCGAAAATCAATTAGTAATATATCAAAAGAATAAAGGATAAAAATCACCTGATCATTTCAATGGATGTAGTAAAAGCACTTGACAAAGCCTAATACCCTTTCATGATACAACAAAACAAAACAAAACAAAAACACCCAGCAAACTAGGAATAGAAAGGAACTTCCCAAACCTGATAAAGTGCAATCTGTGAAAAATCCAGAGATAACAAACATACCTGTGAAAGATTTTTCCTCTAAGATCAAGAACAAAGCAAAGATGTTTTCTTTTAACACTTCTATTCAACATTATGTTGGAGGTTCTAGTGAGGGTAGTTGGGCAACAAAATAGAATAAAAGCCATCCAGATTGGAAAGGAAGAGGTACAACAAACTCTGTTTGTAGATGACATGATCTTGTAGAAAGCATTTATTTTGCAGACTTTCAGCCTGTTACCTTTTATGAATACTTGATAGTGGAACGAAATGTGGCAAACTAGGAAATTGGAAGCTTGGTTTTCCATTTCCTATCCTGGTATATGGTTGCTTTTCAAATATAATTTGTTGTTCCTTGATATTGTTATATTGGCAGAGAGCTTTCTTTGGCACTCAGCGTAATGATCAAGACAGTAATAGGCATACTGCCAGAATAAATGCTTTTCAGAATTTGGAGAAGTTCTTGGAGAAGCAGTTCTTTCTGGTTTTGCAAAGTTTTAAAAAAAGATGTTGCTAATGTCACTGGACATTACTAATATATAACCTCAGAGTTGCTGGTTGGGCTGATGAACTCTTAGTAGTGTCTAAAGTTGTCCATAGGCAGAGAGAAAAATAATTAGCGATGACGTTTGTAGTCTTTGGATTTGCATCTGCTAAAACGTTCAGTAGAAGTACAAGTATTTTTCAGTGCTGCCCTGGCAACAGGAAACAGTTTAGACTTCCTTTTATAAGCCTTAGTACTAGAAAAGATGGAGGGTAAAAAGGAGCTCTTGGTTACAAGTCTGGTTTCTGGAAGAAACCTTGTGTCCATGGCTAAGATAATTCTGTGTCAGTTATATGCACAGATTTGTCTTTATACTTCCATAGACTCAAATGCACCTGTGTGCCATCTTTTTTTCTAATCTCGATTTCTTTTTTTACGTTTTTGGACATGTATGCTTGTGCGTGTGTGTTGAGGTGCATGGAAAGTGGAGTTGACTGAGAGAAGCTTGCTATTTGAGATTATGATTTCATTGTTTGGATAAGTAGTCTCATAGAGTAGATATCAAATGGGCTGTGGGTAGCTATTAGCTGTGAGGACTGGGGCAAGTTAGTTCACCTTTGCAGCACTTTCTGCGTCTGTAAAGTGGTATACCACTACCTACCTAGGGATGTTGGGAAGTGTGTGTGAACGTCAGTAGTGGTAAATAAAGTTGTGAAGAGTCTAATTAAATTAGTGCCTGGCATGTGGTAGGTGCACAGCAAATACTCCTTTATTTTTCATAAGGCTTTTCTCATCAGAACATCTAGAAAAGAATTATGTACATTGAATAGCTGATGATACTTTGTTACTGTTCTTGTGTTTATTCCTGAGGATGATATCATGTTTTGGGTTTTTTTTTCCCCCTTCCCATAGCGTTTCTAGACATCAAGTCTCTTTCCTCCCTCCTCTCTCCCTCTCTCTCTACTCCCTTCTCATTAAAAAGAAAGGTCAAAGCTAACGGGTTTTCTCTATTGAAATGTATTTACTAACTAAATACTCTTTGCACCTGGCCCATGTTTGAAAGCTGCTGTTTTCCTTCACATTAAACATGTGGCACAGTGTCCAACCTGTCTGAAGATATCTTCTCAAACCTGTAATTATTATAGTTACATTGTTTTACAGCACCAAACCCAAAGCATGATGGATTATGGCAAGTAAATATATTCAGCTGCCATTAGTGCGTTTGTTGTGGTTTGCAGCTGCCCACACTGGCTTGTAATTGCTGTCAGATTGTGGTGTAGTAAAATGTTGTCATGGAGGCTGTGGGGGAAGGTGGAGGGCATTTTCTGTACTTTGGAATCTTTGAAGCCAATCAATCTTTGGAACTAAATATAATAAAAAGCATATGAATCAGATTGATACTCTAAATTTACATGATTCTTTTACTTCTCCTTTATGAATGACCATGATATGAAGGCATCATGTTTAGGTGCCTGATTCTGCCATCTGTCTGGTTTCCTGCTGCTCATCTGCTGTCTGTTGCAGAGCTGAGCTTCCTCTTCCAGATCTTAGAGTGTTTGAGACCTTAGTGTTTGATGTTTGAATACAGTCATGACCACTTATTCTCTCTCCCTGTCCAGGGCTGTTGGGACTCTCTGTTTCTTGGCCTGTACATGACCTTTTTAGATGTATTTTAGAGCATAAATATAGAATCCCAACTTGTCTTGATTTTAGATGACTTTGAAAGTTCATTATTTTTGCAAGACAATATTCCATAGTGATTAAGAATGCAGCCTCTGGAATCAGACTGCTTAGGTTTCAATCTTGTCTCATCACTCCCATTTACCAGCTGTATGTCCTGGGGCAAGTAATTTGCACCCCCTCCCCCTTACTTAAATTTCCTCAGTTGCGGTAAAATGTGGACTATAGTAAAAACAACCACCTCAAAGTGGTGTCATGAAGATTAAATATGCTAACATTTGTGAAGCATTCGTTGCCTGGAAGGTAGTAACATTCAACAAATGTTAGCTATTGTTACCGTTTTACAATTATTTGTCAAGTGCTGTGCTAACTGCTAGGGATGTGAAGATGAATAAGAAATAGTCCC
The DNA here is from genome assembly GCF_000696425.1 of Galeopterus variegatus. Lineage (NCBI taxonomy): Eukaryota > Metazoa > Chordata > Mammalia > Dermoptera > Cynocephalidae > Galeopterus > Galeopterus variegatus. Next base: position 19,792 of record NW_007742922.1, read on the forward strand.
TGATGTGAGAACCTGCAGTCCACTAGGATGTATACAGTGGAACTGTATATAATGTGATAGCTGCTCTGCACAAGAAAAACCCTCTCTTCATCTCAATTATCCTCCTTACTCAGTTCAGTTTTCTTCAGAGCACGCCTTTACCATCTGACATATGCTTTATTTATCATCTGTCTCTCCCTACTAGAATATAAACTCCATGTAAATATCCCCAGCACCTTAACAGCGACTGACGTGTAATAAGTATTCATTCAATAAAAGATATTGAAGGAATGCTGAAAGTGCCATGGGAGCACTGATGAGAAAACAGTGAATTTGCCTGGAATAAGACAAGGAAAAAGTACAGAGAGATGATACTTTTTAAGTTGGACCTTGAAAGATGAGTAAGAGTTGGGCAGCTGTCTACAAGGTGGAGAAGAACATTTTAGCCAGAAGAGCAGAAGTTTAGACATATGGAATCTGTGGCATGAATGGGGAGAATGGGGCACACCCATTATCACATCAGATAATTTGAGGGCTA
>NW_007742923.1:0-293 GCF_000696425.1 Galeopterus variegatus
AAAAAAAAAAACTTTCAAAACTTAATAATATGATGCCAAACAACCCAATTAAACTGGGCAAAATGTTTAAATGAAGATATATGATGGCAAATTAGCACATGGAGAGATGCTCAACATCATTATTAGGGAAATGCAGATTAAAACAACAGTGAGATACAACTACACACCTATTAGTGTAGCTGAAATATAAAAGATGGATCATATTAAGTGTTAGCAAGGATATGCAGCAACTGGAACTTTCATACACTGCTTATAGAAAGGTAAAAATGGTACATACCGCTTTGGAAAAGTTT
>NW_007742923.1:2257-3232 GCF_000696425.1 Galeopterus variegatus
AGTGTCGTCCCCGTACCGGACCGGGACCGGCAACGGGATCGCAACCCTCGGTGCTGCTCCCAGGCCTCGCTCAGCCAGTGAGCGGGAACCGGTCTATATGTGGGATCCGAACCCTTGGGCGGGAGCGCCGCCGCGCTTCCCAAGTGGCGCACTATCCAGTGCGCCACCGGGCCGGCCCTGAATTATCTTATTTTTATATTTACTTGAAAGCTGCCTGAGAGCCAAAGGAAGGTCGCATAAAGATAAGACAAACAGACATGACAAATAGACATTATCTTGCTCCACAAAACCATACTGATATTTCTCATTAAAATCTACTAATACTGAAAGTATAGTCTGTGCTTGAAAAAATTAGATTGGATCTTTACAATTTCAGTGACCCTCAAACAAGTTCCTTTCCAAGAGCACTGGATTCTCTTTAAAATCCTTTCACTTTCCTGCGATTGGGGCCAAGTCAACGTGAACAGAATTTCTGAAGACAGGGAAGAGGTGTGCTGTTTACCCGACTCAACACCAAAGTAAGTCAGAGACACTACCCTTGCAGAGGACCTTGATTAGACTTCTAAAGAGGGAACAGGAGTGGATGGGAATAAAGAATGAGGTGCAGCCTTATAGCACTAAGATCACAGGCTTGGATCCCTGTACTGGTCAGGTACCAAAAAAAGAAAAAAATCAGAAAACGGGTGTACTCGGGCTCCCCAAGACCTCCCCCAGGTTTGATGATTTGCTAGGATGACTCATGGTACTCAGCATACAGTGGAACTATTTTTTTTTTTACAGTGAAAGGATACAAAGTAAAACCAGCAAACGTAAAAAGTCCCATAGGATGAAGTCTGTAGGAAACCAGGTACAAGATTCCAAGAGTCCCCGGCCAGTGGAGTCACACAGAACATGCTTAGTTCCTCCGGTAAGACGTTGTGATAACATGCATGAAATGTGGTCTACCAGGGAAATTCACTGGAGGCTCAGTGCTCA
>NW_007742923.1:4935-5572 GCF_000696425.1 Galeopterus variegatus
GATCCCTATACTGGCCAGCCATCCCCCGCCCCAAAGTATTAAAAAGATTTTAGGTATATAGGTTTGTGGATTCAAAGTCAACAAATGTTACCCTTTTTATAGGTGATTATGTACAAAGAAAAAGTATAAGCAAACTGTTCAGTGCAATCTAAGTATTTATTATTGTTGCTGTTAGGTCTGCCTGACATGCAGAAAATACTTAAATGTTCACAAAATTATGAATAAACTGGGCTAATTATAGTGGACAAATGGTAAGAGTACATAAATTAGGAACCTTAAAACCAACAATAATAACACTTTCAGTTAAAATTAACAGATATCTAACTGTAAAATATTAATATCTTATATGGAATTAAGTTGACACCTTGGAAATATCCCAAGGGAAAACAACACCTCAACTGCCAGAATAGGCCATTGTAATCATACGGTAGGCTCTCAGGTATGGCAGACAGATGCTACCAAATCAGGTTTCATTAAGATACTGAGGTAACAGAATGAGCAGTTAAGAGCCTGAGCTCTCAAGGTCAAATCCCAGCTAACAAGTTGTGTGACCTTTGGAAAATTAATCTTTTCTATACCTCAGTTTTCACATCTGCAAAATGGGGATAACAGTAGTACCTACTTCTCAGGATTTCTG
>NW_007742923.1:7304-7938 GCF_000696425.1 Galeopterus variegatus
TGGAAGACATTGCTCTCCCACCTTCCCAGCAGTCATATTCTCAGGATCATGGTCCACTCTTTTGGCACCCAGAAGGCCCTTTTCTCTGTGGAAAGGCTGTGCCCAGTCACCTCAGCCCAAGCTGCTCCTCCAGCCTGCCTGCCTTGTGACAGTGCTTACCTGCTAGCCAGAAGCGTCCCAGTGTCTACTGGGCTGCTGCAGATTGAACAGACTCTGAATCCAGCCACAGGATAAGAGGTTGTTTTAAATGGCTAAATCTGCTATGTACTAAGTGTATGGCCATGAATTTGTAGCCAAAACACTAATATAAAAAAAAAAAGTCATGTAAAATTTAAACACAAAACAAGAATGACATTTTCGTTCATCATTNAAAAAAAACCTTGTAAGCATAGCATTTAACTAATATATACAAAAATCAAATAGCCATTTTGAACATAAGCTTAAATTTCAGATAACTAATGAAATCTTAAGCTGAATTTATTTTCTGCATGTTTATTTCTCTCAGGTAGATACTTTTTCAGTATTCCCATTTTGGGAGCCATTACAATGCTAATTTTCCTACTTGACACAGAAGGAAAAGAAAAGCAAGAGAATGGTTAACCTTTCCAATGTATTCATTCTGTTGTACTTAAAA
>NW_007742923.1:9799-10758 GCF_000696425.1 Galeopterus variegatus
GACCACTACTAAGGAAAAAGCTTTGGACTTCTTTGAGTTAACAAATTGAGGAAGGGAAGAGCTTATGAAAAGCAGGAACAGCCTAGGAGGGTTGAATGTGTTCCAGGCAAGGGTGACTTTTCCACTGCCTGAAATATTTATTTTTAAATTTATAGCCAAAAAAGATGTGTTTAAGTATCACCCTCCATTAAAATCACAAATATTTCTAGAAAGACTACAGAGCCATCAGCCACTCATAATTTAGTAAGATTATTAATAATTTGATCTTTTTTTAATTACTTGGTTTATTAACCCAGACATTCACCTGTTAGATACCTGTTGTACTTAAATACAAAGCAGCACTTACTTAATACCATTTCTCCTCCCTCACATTCTTGAAGAATGAGTTATTCAAGCAACACAAAGTGCTTGCAAGGATAATGGCAGTCAGAGGAGAATCCAGAGGCTTAAAAGCCACACCAGACCTCTTCAGGGTGAGAGCCCAAGTCCCAGACTTCTTGGTGACCAAGACAAGAACAACCATGAGAAGATTCAATGAGTTTTGTTCCTCAGGCCCAAGGGGCAAGTAAACACTTTCTACTAGAAAACGAAGATAGGCTAAAAGAGCCTCAGTGTTAGCCGTGCTTGGAAGCCCAACAGATTAGAGAACNGAAGATAGGCTAAAAGAGCCTCAGTGTTAGCCGTGCTTGGAAGCCCAACAGATTAGAGAACTAAAAGGAAGCAGAGCAGAACAACAGGAGGTAGAGAATTAGATTCTATGTCAAGGCCTACTACTAATTTTTGTTTTGCAATTTGGGGCAAATCAATTAATTTTTCTGAGCTTTAGTTTTCTTCAACTATAAGATGAGGAGAGTTGCAATGATCCGTAAGGTCCCTTCCAACCCCGAAATTCTGAGCTTTTAGAAATGCAAATCTTAATATTTATAATTAGGCATGTAAATTTAAAAACTGGTTTTTTT
>NW_007742923.1:12436-13276 GCF_000696425.1 Galeopterus variegatus
AGATGATTACATATAACTAATCTGGATCTTTCCCTATGTCAACTCTACTGATTACTTTGTGAAACTTTTTGTACCCAATCCCCCTTGGTTTCAATACCTAGAATTATAATGAAACAATTTCCATTTTTTTAAACCATATGACTGGTAGCCCACCCCAGCTGGCAAAGAAGTCCTAGTTGGGTCAATTAAAGGTAATACTTCTGAGTTCTGATTCTGAAGGGCTGTAATGCTTAGGATTAATTAATACATATTGGATTCAGAATGACATCAGGCACAAGTGCCAAGCTGCATCAAACACAATGGCACTAGTTGGCCATATCACTTCCATCTCTAATGAGTAAATATACAGAGCATTTAGGAAAGAATGTGGAACATAAGTTTCAGGAGTGTTAACTTATTATTCTACTATACTTCTCTATTATTACTCTATTTTCAGTATAAATCTTAGGTAGGCGAAGGGTATAATATGAAAAATAAGATTATAGCATTTTTAAAATTGTATGCCCAAATATTTTGGAAGAAAGTGGGTTTCAGTTCAACAATAGAACACATGCAAAGACTATTTTAACCAAAATGAGAGATTCTGAAACACTGACTTGTTGCATCCTGAAACATTGTTTCAAATTATATAACTGCCTCCATAAATGCTATAAAGTTTATTTAGCCATCTGGAGAGCAAACAGGAGATAAGTGTCATTTCTGCATTTCTGGTGATTGTGAGAATAGCAGCATTGCTTACCTACACATGCAAATGCAAAAATGCTCTTGTCTGCAATTTGTATCATATGTTTATATCTGACTCTACAGCAATGCCATATACTATACCCCAATCTTCAGAGT
>NW_007742923.1:14862-15159 GCF_000696425.1 Galeopterus variegatus
AAATTTACAATTGTTTAAATATACAATGTATTAATTTTCTCCCTCTTTTTATTGTACTACTTTTATAATCAGATAAAACAATAAACCTGTTTCCTTGAGAAGGGAGAGTGGGGAGCCTCCCGCTTTTAGACTCAGAGAAGCCTCACACTAAGCTGTGTCCACCAGTTGATTTATGGAATATATCAGTCAATAGTCCTGGACTGGCACAAATAAGATCAGTAAATGGTGGTAAGCACGCTGTGTTGACAAGTTGTGCCTTTCCCAATAAATGTGATTCAGGAGTACCGTCAGCATTTG
>NW_007742923.1:15169-15439 GCF_000696425.1 Galeopterus variegatus
AAAATTTGCCCTCAAAAGGTCATTTTAATGGTGATTTTGACTGTAATGTGGAATGACAACATGTGTGATCCATCATTCTATTTAGGAAGCATATGAACACAGCCCCTCAGCCTATACTACTCTCATCAGCTGCTAGCACAGGAAACACTTGTGTGTGTATGTGCAAAGGCATTTGCAGTGCTGATGGCATTAATTACCCACAAATTTATTGCACTCCTTCCTCTGCCCCCAGGAACAAACAGCAATGCATTCAGCAGTAGCAAAGGTAAA
>NW_007742923.1:17424-18003 GCF_000696425.1 Galeopterus variegatus
AAAAAGCATCTGATACAATTGGAAAGAAATAGGCCACAAGTTCAGGAAAATGGCTTGGATATGAAGTGTTGAGATTTAATTTTAAATTTGCTAGTACATTCATTCCATAAACTGGAATTTGCTGATAGCCTACTATGTGCCTGGCACTGTACTAAGGAGACTAGTCTCATTAGGCTACTGATACACTTATAAGGCACTACCAAAAAAATTTCTAAATAATAATTCCTTTATTCAGTTAATGTATGTATAGATGTTTGTGGTTCAAATACCACTATGGGACCATGTCTTAAAAAATGCTAAAAATCAAGTTTATTACATTTTACATTTTTTACCGCATTTTTATTGTAGCTGTTCTTTTTAAAGGACACATTCCGGATAAATGACCTTATAAAGATAAAGGCCATTAATTTGTATTTGATCCCTTGGAAAATTAATATGCAGATGAGCTGCATGACCTCAGGCCAACCAAATCACTTCTTTAGGCCTCAGTTTTCTTACCCAGGTAAGTGATATCTGTGTTTTATCAACAATAAGTACCATGATCAGAAATCCTTAAATGTGCAGCTGTATACATTTTTT
>NW_007742923.1:19910-20305 GCF_000696425.1 Galeopterus variegatus
ATGTGTTCTTTACTCAGGAAGACTGTTACATGTTGCTGTCACTGAACTTTCAGAGAATTATGCCTGCCATATCAGTGATCTGTCCATTTTTTTTCAATGTGGCTGATAACCACCATTTTGCTTTCATTGCTTCTTCAATGGTGTGCCCTCTCAGTAAGGTCAACTGAACTGAAAAGTTGCTGCTGGTTAGACCACTTCCTTATATTAGTGGCTTTCAAAATTTTTAAATTGCAAACTGCAGTAAAATCTCTACTTTATGTCAGCACACAGTACATATAGACATGCATATATACAAAAATAAATTAAAAGTTTCATAAAACAAAGTTTCATTATGCCTCCGTTTTCTGTTGCATTCCATTTTTAAAGAGTGTTCATAGTGAATCACTAAATTGATT
>NW_007742924.1:0-311 GCF_000696425.1 Galeopterus variegatus
TGTTCGTTGCAGCACTCTTCACAATGGCCAAGAGCTGGAATCAGCCCAGGTGTCCATCATCAGATGAGTGGATACGGAAAGTGTGGTATATCTACACGGTGGAATGCTGCTCAGCTATAAAAACGAATGAAATACTGCCATTTGCAACAACATGGATGGACCTTGAAAGAATAATATTGAGTGTAACGAGTCAGGCAGTGAAAAAGAAATACCACATGTTTGGTGAATGAATCCATTCACACACATACATACACACACACACACACTCTCACACACACACAAACAAACAAACAAACAACAACAACAACAAC
>NW_007742924.1:2150-8658 GCF_000696425.1 Galeopterus variegatus
AAAAAAAAATTCACATCTAAGTCTAAACTAGACTTTGTTCATAGAATACTTCCACCTACTGTAACTAATACAATCTCTCTTAACAGGAGAGCTGGGAGTAACTGCTCCAAGTCTTACACTTTTATTTCTTTCCCCTTGCCTCTTTTTTAATGGGATATTTAGATTGCCCATGCTAAGGAAAAGGAATGAGATGAGCTTAGATTGAAAAAATTTAATTCTCAGCATTTCCAGCTAAAGCAACAATCTGAAGGCAATCTTTTATGTAGATCCTTGAGCAACAGAAGTTCAAGAAATTGCCTTATTTTCTTATAAATGTAAAATGCTTGTTATTGAGCATCACAACTCTTAAAAATCATTTACAGTATTCAATAAAAAATAATTTCTCAGGAGTCTTTATTGTGTCCTTAGTTTATGCTGTTATACGATTTTTTTTTATTTTATTTTTAAGAAATTTTCCTATCTTGATCTACACCAGCAATCCTGGTACAAATAAATAAATTCAATGCAAACATAATGAATTATGTACATTCTACAAATACTTTCTGACATCTCTTGGCAATGACCCTGTGACAGAGATACTGTCCTAAATTAAACACTAAATTTAATCATACTAAGATCCATGTTTTATATATTGATTTATTTTATTTTATTTTATTTTATTTTTTTTTGGTATTCTGGAAAATAACTTCCCTATCTAGCATTCAGTTTTCTCTTCTGTTTATAAAGAGATTAAGTAGGACTTCTCAAACGTTCTGTAATTCAAAGCTGACAACCCAAGGTTAGAACTGTTAATATGGTCATTACTACAGTGTCCACCAGGTGGCAAAAAGAAGCAACTTGGCAGTAGTCATGAAAAAATAGTCTAAAATTCTAGCACAAGAGCTCTAGAAGAGTAATTTGAAATACAATCCCATCATTTTACAGATGAGAAAACTGAGACCCAGAATGGTTTCATTCCACTTGTATTTTCCTGAATCTGTGCAACCAGGCAAGATATTAAACTACACAGTTTGTCATCTGTAAAACAGGGCTAATATGTCTACCTACTTGTGAGTTTATAATGAGATGGCATATGTAAAGCACTCAACACAAGGCCGGGCACATGGCACATACTCAATAAAAAGTACCTAACATTATTTTTACTTAAAGTAGTTATTATTATTTTTTTAGCACACATAAAGCACTTAATACAATGTTTGACACATGGTACATACTCAATAAAAAGAACCTATCATTATTTTTGCTTAAAGTACTTATTGTTTTTACAGTTTCAGGTAGAACTGAAAAAAGGAAGTGGGTCTACTTCCTGAAATGTTAAAATTATAAGGATGTTTAAATTATTAATAACCTGGGAAGGATCTCACCAGCTCACATTTTGTATCTTTTATAGATAGGTGTTCCATCTGAGCTGCATTCTCTCCGTCTTAAGTCATTCCCTTTCTTTCCTTCCTCATCTTTCTGGAAGACACTACTGCTTCTTGAGAGAACTATTTTTGCAATTTATAGGTTTCAAATTTCTTTACCAATACCTATAAATATCCACTTTGAAGTTCCTATCACTTGTTCTTCAATTGCTGGAACTTGGCACACATCAAAATAGATGAGATAAAGTGGCCTTAGGAACAGAACTAATAGCACTGATACCTAACATTTAATGGGAGCTTCTTCTCCACCAGATATTGCACAAAGAGCTTTCTCTCTATTAACATGTTTGATCCTTACAACAAACCTTTGGATTAGGTACTACTGTTTCTTCATTTAACAGATGAGAAAACTAAGACACAGAATCTATATAGAAATTTAATATAGTCCATCATGTAACACAATGTTCCCAGTAACCTCAGAATAATTCTTGTCTTTAACAAAGTATGTGAAATTTTATCATCCTTCTAAAGATCAAACTTTCTAGAACAATTTCCCTTTTTTCAGGTAGGAAGTTTATATTATTTAAAATTGCATTGTTAAGCCAACACTGAAAAGATTAAGAACCAACCTACCAATATCACAGTGTAGTCCTATTTCAAGCATTTCCACAGACTTTCTATGTATTTATTTTCTTAATGGGATTATTTATATATAAATTATAATTTTATGTTATAATATTATCTTTATATTTTATATATAATTTATATAAATTATAAGTACTTGTATTTATTAAGGACCATCATTCTTCACCAGCTAATATGTTTTCCTATTATTGTTTTATGGCAAAACTATGAAGATAGATCACTTCATAAATCTCCTAATTTTAGCCCAATGCCTTCAGTCAATGGTGTGCATTCTCCAAAATCCCTCCACAGAGATCTGATTACATTTTCTTATAGCACTTCAATCAAACTAACAACTCTTCTCAGCTGCCCAGCCTCGGGCAACCTTGCATTGGTATCTTTTTCTTGCCTTTCCAAACAGATTTAAACTCCTTGAGACTAGGGATAACATATTATATTACTATGTTTTTCCTGGTCTTCCTAATACCCAAAAGCTTCCTGATTCTGATGAGATAATGAAGGATCAAAGTAGAAAATATTAGGAACATAAATCATCTATGGATTTTGTCTTGGCTTCATAGCCAAGAACTACCAACTATCAACCCTTTTCTTGTAAAATATTGTTCAAGGAAACTTAGAACAAGCTGATGCAGTTAATAAGCATAGCAAGTCTTCCTTCAATAGTAAAATAGGTAAATATTTTGTTCAGCTCCACCAAACATCAAATGAGCCTTACTTATATATTCTGAACAATGCTAGTAACACAAATGAAAGACACAGCTTCTGACTTCTGGATTCATATTTATAAATTATATGTGTTGTACATATATAACTTTATTTATATATATTTATATATAAATACATCAGAATATACATATGTATCAGAATAAATAAAATTTTTTGTTTTTTCCCTTTCTTTCCTTTCTCATCTTTCTGGAAGGCACTACTGCTTGAGAGGACTATTTTTGAATAAATAAAATTTTTGATGTGTGCACAGACCAAATGAACAAGATAGGGTGTTTAGAAGTATACCCAATTACACATGGAAACTTAATATGTAGTAAATGTAGTATTCTAAGTTAAGAAGGAAAACATTTATATTCAAAAAATAATACTCAAAAACTTAATAGTAATCTTGGGGGGAGGCAAAGAATTATGGCTAGATCCTACCTTACAGTAAGATAAAAAGTAATAGATAAAATAATTAAACAAACAAATAGAAAACCACAAAAATGTACTAGAAGAAATCATGGGGAAATTTTTTTTTGTAAGGCCGGTATGAAAAAATGTCTTCAATATGACATAAAATAAAGAAGCATACAAGGAAATATAAAAGATTTGATTTCAACTACACAAAAAAATTAAATTTTTATATAGCAACAAACAAACTGATCTAAACAAGGGCAAAAGAAAAAATGACAGAGAAAAAATATTTACAACTCATATCACAGAGTACAAATTTATTTGATATACAAAGAATTTCTACAAGTCACAAAGTAAAACCAACAACAGAATTGAAATATGAGTAAACAATATGAACAGCTGGTTCAGAGAAAAACACAGCTGTTAAACACATGAAATGAGTCTTGCCCTTTCTTTTAGAGAAATAGAACTATAATGAGACAACAAACCTGTTAGATGGAGTGCTACAATAGAAAATTTGTTAAACAGTATGTTGGCAAGGCTGTTGAAAAGGTTATTTTCGTATGTGACTCTTAGGAATAGAACTTGGTAGAATCTTCATGGACAGAAGGACAGAAATATAGTAACATCTGTATCTATTAAAATTTAAAACATATACTCAAGGAATCTTATGTTTAACAATGTGATACACATACATATATGTACACTATATATGTGCATATTTATGAGGTCATGTGCACAATATATTTATGACACCAGTGTTTATAATAGCACAACCCTGGAAATAACTTAAATGTTCATCAATGTACATGGGCTAAATTATATTACATTTATATAATTGAATAATTGGCAGCTGTTCAAAAGGAGAAATCTTTGTAGCTACTGAGATGGCAAATTCTCTGAGGTACATAATTACATTGTGAGGACTATGGTAGAACACTGTTTATAGTATATAAAATTGTATTTTTTCAAAGTGAATATCCTTGAATATGCACAGAATGTTTTCTAAATATGACTATACAACAAGGCATTAAAATCATTACTTCTATGGGAGAGAAAAAAATTCAGTCAAGGTTTGGGTATAGATAATGAATATGGATAACAAAAAATTATTTTTTCTGCATTTTCTTAACTTTTTGTACTAAATATGTATAATTTTTTACAAATAGTAAAAAATGTTATAAATAATTTGAAAGCTTTTATGTGCTTTAGTTAAAATACTAGGATGAAGGAAAACATACCTTGTTAGTCTAGCTTTCTTTTGTTTTTTTGTTTTTTGGGTTTTTTTTTTGTGTGTGTGAACGGCTGCACCATGCTCAGCCAGTGAGCACACCAGGGCCATCCCTATATAGGTTCCGAACCCACGGTGGGAGCACTGCTGCGCTCCCAGCACCACACTCTCCCAAGTGCGCCATGGGGTCGGCCCTCTAGCTTTCTTTGATTAGTGCTAACTATATTAATTTCAGACTACACAGAATTCAAACCAAGAAAACTTACAAGGAATAAAGAGGGGCATTACATATTGACAAAAGGTTAATTCTCTAATTAACTAATTTTAATGTGTATAAATCTAACAACCAGAATATTAAATATGTGAGTCAAAAACTAATAGAACTACAAGGTGAAACAGATGAATCCACTATTAGAGCTGGAGACATCAACACCCCACTTTTAGTAGTTGGTAGACCAAGCAGACAGAAAATCAGTAAGAATAGAAATGGCCTGAACAATACTATCACTCAACTTGATCTAGCTGACATTTATAGAATACTGAATTCAACAACAGCAGAAAACACATTTTTCTCAAGCTCACATAGAATATTTGCAAAGATAGACCACATCCTCGGTTATACTGCATTCCTTAACAATTTAAAAGGATAGAAATTATACAAAGAGTATTCTCAGTCCACAATGGAATTGAATAGAAAACCAGTGACAGAAAGGTAGATGGATAATTTTTAACTATTTGGAGATTAAACACACTGCTAAATAACACATGGGTCAAAGAAGTCTCAAGAAAAATTTTAAAAATATTTTAAACTGAATGCAACATAAATTACCAAAATAGGGCTGGCCCGGTGGCGCACTGCTACAGTGCGCTGCTTGGGAGCATGGTGGTGCTCCCGCAGAGGGTTCGGATCCCACATACAGACCGACCGCTCACTGGCTGAGCGAGGTGCGGGTGCAGGACCGAGGGTTGCGATCCCGTTGCCGGTCCCGGTCTGGTACGGGCGCGACACTGAGGGTTGCGATCCGTTGCCGGTCACAAAAAAAGTCAAAAAGGAAAAAAATAAAAAATAAAAATAAATTAAAAAAAAATAATAAAATAAAATAAATTACCAAAATATGTAGAATACAGCAGGAGCTGTAATCCTCAAAGGGAAATGTATAGGATTAAGTGCATACATTAGAAAATAATCAATAAAAAAATCAATAATCTCACCTTCCACCATAGGAAACTAGAGAAAGTAGAATAATTTAAATGTAAAGCAAACAGAAGAAAAGAAACAATAAAAATTAGAGTGGAAATCAATGAAATTGAAAATAAGAAAACAATAGAAAAATATCAATGAAACCAAAAGCTGCTTCTTTGAAAAGATCAATAAAATTGATAAACTTCTAACCAAGCTAACCAAGAAGAAGAGAAGATTCATAACACCAATATGAAAAGTGAGAGAGAGGTCATCACTATTATCTCATGGACATTAATATAATAATAAAGAAATACTATGAAAAATTAAATAGCCACAACTTTGATAACCTGGACAAAATGGGCCCATTACTTGAAATATTCTAACTACCAAAACACACAAGGAAAAATAGATAATCTGAATAGTCTTAAGTCTATAAAATAAACTTAATCAAAAATAATTAATACCTTCCAATTTAAAAAGAGCACTGGGCCTGGGTGGGCTTATTAGTGAATTCCACCAAATATTTAAGAAAGGATTGATGCCAGTTTTTCACAATCTCTTCCAGAAAATAAAAAATGAGGGAGTACTTCCTAACTCATTCTATGAGAAGAGCATTACTATAATACCAGGACCAGACTAAATACCTTATAAGAAGGGAAAAGTACAGATCAATATCTGTCACTCACAGGCTGCAAAAGCAAAAATAGACAAATGGGATTACATCAAACTAAAAATCTTCTTCACAACAAAGGAAACAATCAACAGAGTGAAGAAATGACCTACAGAATGGGAGAAAATATTTGCAAACCATATGTCTGATAAGGGAAAATATCCAAAATATATAAGTAACTCAACTCAATAACAAGAAAACAAATAACCTGATTTAAAGATGGTCAAAGGACTGGAATAAATATTTCTCAAAAAGAGACCTACAAATTACCAACAGATATATAAAAAAAAAAA
>NW_007742924.1:8744-10447 GCF_000696425.1 Galeopterus variegatus
AAAAAAAAAAAAGAGGGAGAGACACAAAAGACAAGTTTTGGCAACAGTCTGGGGAAATGGGGAAAAGGGAATCCTTGTACATTGTTATTAAGAATATAAGGTAAATTAGTACAGCCATTATGGAAAACATCCTCAAAAAACTAAAAATAGAACTACCATATGATCCAGCAGTCCCACTACTGGTTATATATCCAAAGAAAAGTAAATCAGAGTACATCAAAAAGGTATCTGTAATTTCATTTTGATTGCAGCATTATTCACAATAGCCAAGATTTAGAATCAACCTGAGTATCCATCAAAAGAAAAGGTTTCTTGCTATTGGAATGGAAATTTACAGCTAAGGGAAAAAGCTAGAGTAATATGGTAATAGATTACAGTTGGAGACAGTATGAACTCATATGTAGCTTAAAATAGATACAGATATAGAAATACTTATAGATATATGTATATACACTGGTTAGGATACACCTATTTATTTCCTTGTTCTGTCAACTGAGTCTGGAAGCAATGATACTGGAGTAGCAATGAGCATACCTAGTGTCCAATTCTTTGTTTCTAATACCATCCTCCAATTAAATAAGAGTTCCTTAGAGAAATGTCTGATTCTACAATTGGGGCAGGAAACATACAAGAAAGAAGTGCTGGGGGTAAAAGAAAGCACGATGATAAGATTATGTCAAGGGACACATGCATCAACTGAAAAACCTCTTGATGGCCAAAACTGGAGCAATTTGAGCATCAAAATAAAGTAATATTGGATTATAGCCCAAAGTATAAAATAAAATCCATGAGTCTTTACTGAAATAAATAAATAATAAGTAAAAAAATAAAAGTGAAAAGAAAAATCTTCCATGCAGAAGAACTCCAAATTATTTATGTAGATACTTTACCCTCAAAGAGGTGTGCATCGCTCCCCATTCATTAAGGGTGGGTTGCACATAACTTCCTTACAGAGAGCACAGTAGTGAAAAAAAAGAGTAACTTTAAAGTGGAAAAACCTGACAAACACCAACTCACCCAGATGATTAATGTCAACAACAATAGAGAAAATTCAGATTGTTAGTATGTACCCTGCAATGGACTGAATGTTTATGTCCCTCCAAAATTCCTATGTTGAAATCCTAACCCCCAAGGTGATGGTATTAGGAGGTGGAGCCTCTAGGAGAGGATTAGGTCATGAAGGTTGAGCTCTCATGAATGGGATTAGTGGTGAAGGGGTGCACGGATGAAGGAATCACGCGAGACCCAGGCTAACAGTTCACCAGAGAAGTTCCACTTTATTCAAGGACTGTGCGTATATTTATAGGGAACTGCGTTCCAGGTTTGGATAGGAGGTGGACGGGGTGGTAGCTGATTGGACGGGGCTGGGCAGGAAGTGAGCCTTGACCTGTGACTGGTTAAGGTTTGACGCAGGTGAGCTTGGGTTTTGGCGCCAGCGGGCTTGTTTACTGTGGAGAAGAACCCGGAAGGGCGCCATATTGCTAGGGAATGCTNTCTAGAAAGGTTCCCTGAAGCCACAGGTCGGTGATTTGTTGAGTCCAGTGTGTGTAGAAGGGTGTAGGGGAGAGCATCCAGGCATCCGCAGCCAAAGCTTCCAGGAACAGGAACCATCGATGAGGCAGGTCCATTTTAACAGCAGGTTAGCTGATCTGGTGAAGAGCAGGCAGGATCCTCGGTGGCCAGGAGCTGATAGTTTCTAAGTA
>NW_007742924.1:11415-11957 GCF_000696425.1 Galeopterus variegatus
TCCTAATATTGGCCATACCCAGGTGAGAAGTGAGCCTTGGAAAAAAGAGGAGAAAGGATCACGGTGGTTGGCTCTGAGATCTGAGGCTAAGTTGGTGAGTTTGACAATATTGGTTTCTACCAGTCCTGATTCATTGATATAATAGCAACATTCTTCCCGGAGGAAGATGCAAGTGCCGCTCTTTTCTGCCGTGAGGAGGTCTAATGTGCACCGGTTTTGTAGGGTAACTTTAGCTAGGGAGGTGACTTGTCTTGTAACTTTAGCTAGGGAGGTGACTTGTCTTTGTAAGGCAGATAGAGATTCAGCTGTGGAGGTGAGGGCCTTAAGTAGTTTGTTATTAACGTCTTGTACCACCCATAGAGTATGTCCCAAGGCCCCACCCGACAGGCCAGTTGCAACAATTGATGTTGTTAAGGACATTCCCACTAGGACTGGGAGAAAGATGGCTCAACACTGTCTTGGGGGTGGATGGAAAAGGTGAAAAAGCTCTGCGCGGGAATAGAAAGTTAGTTGAGGAACGACAGTGACTAGGTAGCAAGGGA
>NW_007742924.1:12647-14338 GCF_000696425.1 Galeopterus variegatus
CAGTGACAATAATCTTTGGTTTGATCAAAAAGAAAACATAGATATGGGTATGAGGCTTGAGAGATTAATTTACTCCCTGTAAGGGGGATGGTAACGAGACTTCGGCATCCAGCTGGAGAACAGTCCGCCGTGGAAGGGAGTAGTTTGGTGGTTTTACCTTGTTTCCCTGTAAGAGTTTCTCGCACCATGAACCGCCAAATGTACGGGGATTTACAGGCTCCTACTAGGCACAGTAAGAGAAACAGGATAACGTTAACAGGAGTGGTCATTGTTCCTGTAATGGAGGGAGACTTGGAAGTCAGGATAAACAGAGTTTGAGGGGGTTAGAGGGATTCTAAGGCTTGTGGACATGGACTGAGCCACACTACTGGCATCCAGTTTGCAGACAGCCTATCATGGGACTCCTCAGCCTTCATATTACGTGAGCCAATTCCTCTAATAAATCCCCTCTCATATATTTATATACATATCCTATTGGTTCTGTCTCTCTGGAGAACCCTGTCTCTCTGGAGAACAGATGTATAAAATTCCATTATATAGTTATTTCAAGATGTACTTGTTTGTCCCTTTTACTTGAGTATTTGGATATTCCACTTTATTGCTATAACATAATGCTTAAACGATCATATTTGTACTTAAATCCTTCTTCACATATCTGGTAATTTTTTAGGACAGACTCACAGAAATTGAATTACAGAGTGTTCACATTTTTGAGGCTTGTAATATACTTTTCTAACTTCCTTTAAATTCGCATGTATATATTATACTGAGATGTGCTCATAAAAAAATTAAAGTTATATATGCTCATGTTCCAGTTAGAAACCATGAACCCCCTCAAAAATAGAAATCTAGATTACAAATTAATTTTTAAAATACTCCATCTGATACAAGCTATGGAGCACTTGGTTAAAAGAAAGTAAGTTAGGGCAAGACATAAGATATTTATTTGCTTCAGAGTTGGAGCTACAGAGTTAAACGCCAAAGCAAAATCTTAGAACGGCATAATTAATCATCATGGACATTTCATTGTCAGTGACCATAAATCAAAAGGCAAGCACTTNGGACACTAGAGTGTGGTTGGGGGTGTTATCAGGGTCCCATAGAGGAACATCGGGAAGGCTGGGGGTGTAGAGAAAGAATTGGAAGGGAGTGAGGTAATATTTACAGGGACAGCAGCCAGAAGTGGGTGCAGCAAAGATGCACAAAGGAAGCAATTGTTAGGAGGGGTGGAGTTGAAGAAAGTCTGGTTAAGGAAGATAACAGTTTCAGAAATAATTTGTTGCCAAGTGTAGATGGGAGAGAGCTGGTTGGCAGCATTTATCTCTGAAGAAAGGGTTTCTTCTTGCTGAGAAATGTATGTACAGCATATAAGCAAACGTGATTTTTTATGAGGACATATGTGCGGGAGATTTCAAATTGTCCGCAGGGGAGAGAACCGACCAAGACATCGCAGTAGAAAGATCCAACAACTACCACAGCCCACCTGGAGTCCCAGGGGTCATTAATGAATAATTGGAATGTGTACCCATCCCGCCAGCTCCCAACCCGCTGAAAGATTTGGTTTATTCGGGGCACCTTCGGATCATGAATCTGACATGACCAGTATGGGCATCCCCCATAAGTTTCCGGTCACCAGTGACAATAATCTTTGGTTTGATCAAAAAGAAAACATAGATATGGGTATGAGGCTT
>NW_007742924.1:15604-18154 GCF_000696425.1 Galeopterus variegatus
GAAAGGAAGTAAGTTAGGGCAAGACATAAGATATTTATTTGCTTCAGAGTTGGAGCTACAGAGTTAAACGCCAAAGCAAAATCTTAGAAAGGCATAATTAATCATCATGGACATTTCATTGTCAGTGACCATAAATCAAAAGGCAAGCACTTTTCCTCCCTGAGTGATATGAAACAAACATAAACATGCAGAGAGGAATCAGATGCTTGTCAGTAGCTGATACATATTTTTCACTTCTCCTGCAAATAAGTAGTAGAATGTTGCACATGAATACCTTCTACCCTGTGATTTATTTTCTCTACCAAATATTACTCAGATATAGGAAAACTGCAGCAAAACCTTTCTCCCAGCAACCTGGCAGAAAAATGCCAAGAGATAAAATTATCTAAAAAACGATATAAATCACCCAGGAATACATCAGGCTTAAAATGATCATGTGCAGGTAGTCGGTTTAACTCCATTACAAACCAGACGTGTACAAGACCATGTTTACCGTTTTTTAAGTAGTTGAGAAAACTGAAAGTAGCACAGAAGCTAAATCTCATAGATCTAGATATGAATCCCATCTCTGCTAGTTGCTGCTAGGTGATTTGGGACAATTTACCTCTCCAGACCTGTTTCCTTTACTGCAACATGGAGAAAATAGTACCTTCGTCATAGGCTGTACATAAAAATAAGAAAATTTGCACAAAGTGACTACTACGTGGGCCTGGAAAATAAGTGATTCTCAATTAATGTTGGTTGAATCAGAAGCTCCTACATTCAAATGATCAAAACCTTTACTACATCTTTCTCAGATGGCTGATTAGTATCTCTCTTAATGACAGCAAAAGTAAACTTTACTTTTATATTTCACTGGTTTACACAAGCTTCAATCTTAACCCAAATTATTAGAGTCCTAATTATGATACTTTGGTAACTCTCTTTGATTCCATTGAGCACAGAATCAGATAAATAACTTTAAAGCCTCATAAGCAAATTCATGTTCCAGGACAGCTCTGATCAAAGTGAATTTTCATATGAGCTGCCAAGCCTCACATTTTTCAACCTTGCGTTTGTATAAAATCCAGACATCATTCTACTGTACACATTTTGTGTGCACTATTACTGTTTCTCTCACTTTTATTAAAGAAGAGAAATGATTAAAATCCCCATAAAGTGCGTTTTAAGAACTCCCTAGAGTGAGTAGACACAATATTGCGTCTCTATCTATTGAGATACTTATGGAATTCATCAGAGTTGAGCATAATGTACATACATTATGGAATTCTTAAAAATGCATGTGTTGACAGGGAGGCACAGCTTAAGTGGGAAAAAAATTCTATTTGAACCCTTTAAAAACAGATACTGCAATATCTTCCTGACAGATAAGCAAGATGATAGGGAATCTTAAAGCCCATTATGCAAATTTACTGCTGGGTTTTATAAGCCAAAAATAGGTGGATGGCTGCAGAATACTGGGGCAGAAGAGAGCTCCAATCTCTTAACAAATGCTGGTGTTTGCTACTGTAAAAGAAGACTAATCTGCGTGAGTACACTGCGACGCCCATTTAGGAACAAGTTCTACCAGAAGTAGAACCTGAGCCAATAGTTGGAGTGTAACTATCTATTAAGAAAACGCTTCCAGAAGAAATCATTAAGGGAGTGGCAAAAGGATAATAGAAAAGGGGGAAGACACCGAGAAGGGTCTGACTTCAGGTCAAGGTCTACATTCAGCTTGATCCTGCTGGGAGCTCTGGAATGTTAACTTACACCTCAGTCTGTCTCTCTAGAGTCAATGACTGCTAGACTTTTGTGCTAATACACCAGAAAGCCATTCAGTCATAGGTTGCTTTGGGGAGGAGGGAGGAGCAAGGTTAATGTTGAAGCATCTCTGCCTCACCCTGAGGGGCAAAGGGGCTCTAGAACACCAGAGCCACCCTTTGAAAGTCACAAGTGCCTACATTTAGCAGCAAAATGTGCAGAGGCCAGGGGAGATGGGAGAGGATCCAGGTGGGCACCAACAGGGTCTTCTACAGTAGGCACAGTTTGTATTCAAACCAATGTGCAGAAAATGCAGAGTAGTGCTTGTATTTCACTCACCTAATTTTTAAATCTGAAAAAAAATTAGAAATACAAAAATATTTAGATCACAAAAATATGGTTAGCCCAATGGTAGAGAAAATTTTTCATTATGTTATTTCCCATCATGTTCTACTACCGAGTTTACTTACTGATGGAGTTTGGATGTGTTGTCCCCGCCAAAACTCATGTAGAAATTTGTTTGTTTGTTTGTTTGTTTTTTCAAAGCCTTATTTATTTATTTCTTTTTTTCTTAATTTTATTTTGCCGATACACAATGTGGGTGATTATTGTGGCCCATTACCGAAACCTCTCTCCCACCACCCTCTCCCCCCTCCCTCCCAACAATGTCCTTTCTGTTTGCTTGTCGCATCAACTTCGAGGAATTGTAGTTGTTATGTCTTCTTCCCCACACCCCCCCGGTATTTGTGTGTGTGTGTGAATTTATTCATTTATTTTTAGCTCCCACCAATAAGTGAGAACATGTGG
>NW_007742924.1:18897-20301 GCF_000696425.1 Galeopterus variegatus
TTCAGCACAGTAGCAGGATACAAAATCAACTCACAAAAATCAGTAGCATTTCTATTCTCCAGTAGTGAACCTGCAGAAAGAGAAATCAAGAAAGCCTACCCATTTACAATAGCCATCAAAAAAATAAAATACTTAGGAATTGAGTTAACCAAGGACATGAAAAATCTCTATAATGAGAACTACAAACCACTCCTGAGAGAAATTAGAGAGGATACAAGAAGATGGAAAGATATCCCATGCTCTTGGATTGGAAGAATCAACATAGTGAAAATGTCCATACTACCCAAAGTGATATACAAATTCAATGCAATCCCCATCAAAATTCCAAAGACATTTTTCTCAGAAATGGAAAGAACTATCCAGCCATTTATATGGAATAACAAAAGACCACGCATAGCCAAAGCAACACGGAGCAAAAAAAATAAAGCTGGAGGCATAACACTACCTGACTTTAAACTATACTACAAAGCTACAATAACCAAAACAGTATGGTACTGGTTGTCGCTCACTTTGCTGGAGATAACCCACACTTACTCAGTTGAGGACCAGTTCATGGACAGATAGGACACCAATGGCTAAGAACCTGGACTTGAAAGTGGGCTGGGCTAGTTTCAAACGCTGAACCTACTAGTGATGTAATTTTGGTTGCCATGGAGTCTCTCTGCTTTCACCATCGTGCAATGTGAGACCCCTGGGTCACTGTCGCCAACAACAGATGGACTTTGGACTCCCTAGACTAAGAAACTATTGATACTACTGGAGGCCAATCAAGCTCCTGTGGAGATAAGGAAAGTCATCGGGTTGAGAGGACAGACAGATTGACACAGGTGTTCAAGGTGAGAAGCTTCTGCATGGGGGAATTATCTGTTGCAGCTGCAGCACTCTGAACTAAAATGCCACACTAGTTTGAAGATATTGTGTTGATGGATTCCAAGATGGCGACAGGTCTGGAGCGGCCGTGCCAGGAGACAGTGCGATCCTGAGAAGTGTGCGCTGTGATACCAGAGTACTAATTGCATTTCCGAGAGCAACAAAAAACGAATAATTCTTTCAACAACAATCCTACAATGACAAACAAGCAAGAACAGGTTCGAGGTTTTAGGGCCGACACAAAAGAAGACTCCTGAGAGCGCCCAAGCCCTGCTGCAGGTACGAGCGAGCAACCCAGACAACAAAGGCCAAGTAAGCCAGCAGAGACGGCACAGAAACGGAGTGGAACGCGCCAGACCGGCCCAAATTTGCGAGTTCTGTAAGTCACCCCCAGCCCAGCCCCACTTGTGGGGCGAAGCCCAACTGCTCCCCGCCCACCCGCCTGGCTCCCGCCTACCACACCAAGCTAGGCACCCACAACAGAGCTGCCTCCATTTTATCGGGTGGGGACGGAGACGGCCGGCTTAGTGAGGG
>NW_007742925.1:0-762 GCF_000696425.1 Galeopterus variegatus
AAAATGTCAAATGACTTAAGGCAAAGAAAAGCTGTGGAAATGTTCCAGTAAAAGGAGACTAAAGAGGCGTGAAGACTAAATGCTATCTATGCATGATCCTAGACTGGATCCTGTAATGAAGGGAAAATTCTACAGAGGACTTTATTGGGTCAGTTGACAAAATTAAAATATGAATTATATCAGATAAAAGAGACTAAAATTAAAGTATCAGATGGCTGATTAAAATAAAAGTATCCCAATGTGCAGAATAAATTCTATAGTCACCATATGTATTTCGGGTTCACCAGAGAAGCAGAGCCAACCGAGTTACAGAGAGAGAGAGAGAGACCCATTTTAAGGAATTGCTCACATGATCATGGAGGCTTGACAGGTTCAAAATTTGCTGAGAAGGCCAGTAGGCTGGACACCCAGTAAGAGCTGCAGTTCAAGTCCAAAAGCAGTTTGGAGGCAGACTTCCCTCCTCTTCTGGGGAAGTCAGTCTTTTTCTACAAAGACTTTCAACAGATTGAATGAGGTCCACCCACCTTATGAAGGGTAATCTGCTTTATTAAACGTCTGCTGATTGAAATATTAATCTCATCTAAAAAAATACCTCCCCAGAAACATCTAGAATAATGTTTGAACAAATATCTAGCTACCACGGCCCAGCCAAGTTGACACACAAAATGAACTACCAGTTGAACCAAAGTGCAGGGATAAGTTGTCTCTGGGCTCTCCCACATGAAACACAGCAGCCAGTGATCACGGCCCTTAGGGTGTGTG
>NW_007742925.1:4961-6392 GCF_000696425.1 Galeopterus variegatus
TGTGTGTGTGTGTGTGTGTGTGTGTGTGTGTGTGTGTGTAAAGCAATTGTTCATCCAAATAACTGCGGATAGAACGAATTCAAAATAGATTTCATTTTCTGCCAAAGACCATGATTTTGCACTGGGGCAGAAGTAGGAATGGGAAGATGGGGTTGCAAAGAATTTCTCCCTCCTTCACCAGTTCACCCAGTCCGGATCCCTTTGCCTCCTCTTCTACTCACTCATGGAACCTGAGCCAAGACCATTTCCTTTTCCTCTTTTTAAGAGGGGAGGTCTTTCATCTCCCACCAAGGCTCATCTGCTCCCCCACCCCCACTATTCCAGTACCTTTGAAATGCACCCAACATGCAGGCCGTGATGCATCTCTTCACCTCTTTCTGCTCAGGCCTAGAAACATCTTCTCATGAAGTGCCCCAGCTCCCCACTCTCACTAACAACAGCCCTGAACTTGCCCCCCGTTCTTCCCTCCCCAGACTCAGTCTTGCAGCTTGAAAAGGCTTGGCCATCCCTCAGGTTGATGTGTGGCCTTCATCGATGGTGTGCCCTGGGCAGGTAGACGAGGGAAGAGACACATGCAGCCCTAGGAGAAGGTTTGGGGACGTATGAGCAGGAGCAGGCAATTCTTTCCAGGGTCCTGGTACCCAAAGGTGGTGCAGAAGAGAGGGTGTGGGCTAGGGTGGTCACTCCCCCTTGGTTCCATGGACTCCTTGCCCCAGAGCAGCCAAAAGAGGATCAGAGTGGAGCCCTCTACCTGGGAGTGGGAGGATATTGCCGGGTGCAGGGATCACCCTTGCCAAGGCCTAAGAACTACGCTGTTCTAGCCTGAAACCTTGTTTGTCTTTCATTGTCTTCATCAGGCCCTGTAAGCAGCCTAAGTTTGTAAATACCAATATTATCCCCGACTTCGCTGATGAGAAACAGAGGCAGATAAAGGCAAAGAACTTTCCAAGATTCTGCACTCCCTGGATGTGGCCAGGATTTGAACTGAGTGCCTCTAAAGCCCATGTTTTTCTCACTCTCCCTGCTGTCCATACTGCACCCCTTTTACAAGGGTCTCTGCAAAGTCCAGCTACCTGGGCAAACTTTTCCAATCCCCCAGCCCCATGGTCCACCCAGCTCTGACCTCACATTGTCTTTAACAGCGATCTTCAAACTGGAGTATGCACACCATGAAGACTCTGTGGTCAGCCTTTGAGGATAGTTTTAAAGGAATCAGTTTCTAGATTCTCAATTCTCATATATGCACATTCTGAACCTACCTGAGGACCTTCCTTCTGCGAGGAGTGCTCTGAGCACCCTACACACTCTTTTCCTCCCTCCCCTTTCATAATCATCCTCTTTCTTCCACAAAAGAAAAGCCTACCTCTCCACACCAAGAATTTTACTATGGTATATTGCCTCCCAAGTTCAGAAACTCTAGGGGCATCACAT
>NW_007742925.1:7030-8130 GCF_000696425.1 Galeopterus variegatus
CACCAAGAATTTTACTATGGTATATTGCCTCCCAAGTTCAGAAACTCTAGGGGCATCACATAAAAGGATAATTCCAAATACTGGAGTAAATGTTGAGAAAATGAATAACCTAAAGTCTGGGGAGTAAATCCTTTCTCAAATACAGCAGCTTTCAGTTCTTAGCTTTCAATAATATGACAGCAAGACCTAATTGAATTGACAGCTCATAGATCATTAAAAATTAATTTTATGACAAATCACCATGTGATTATTGGCATATAACTCAGAAGGAGCTTAAATAATTAAGTGGAATTGCTATAACAAAGTTCTTTCATTTCTGTTGATTTATTCATGTGTGAACAAGCCTCCTCAGCATTTACATCCTGTAACTAATGAATAGTAAGAACAGAATTAATGCCAAGCCCAGTATCATGACAGCAACAAACACAGTAATTTCCTCCTTTTGAACAGACTCTTTTAAAAGCCCTATCCATCTCATTAAAAGATGCAGTCCAATAAAACACTGTTTTTCATGCCCAATTATTTTTCATATTTTATAATGAATGTGACTCAATTATAGTAATAATAATTGAATTTCAAATTCAATCCATAAGGATTTTTCAGACACTAAAAGCCTTATGGAGCCAGGAAACCATGTTTTTGCTTCAATGTATATGTAAGTTCACTTGCAGAGAATCGTGATAGAATAATCAATAAATGTCTTTGAAGCATAAATGTATATTTTATTAAAATAAAACTGTGGAAATAAAAAAAAGAAATTGTAAATTCAAGGAGAAAAGGGAACAATGTAAAATTTTAGAAATTTTTTTCATACATTTTTAAATAGATAATGATGGGTTTGGATTCCATTGGACACCATTTTTATTTTAAAACATCAATATTTATACACCAGATATTACATTCTTTGCAACTATTTAAATTTACAAAGAACAATTTTGAATGTCAACCTCAAAATTTATAAAGGTAATTTATATATTACGGACCAGATGTTTGTGTTCCCCCAAAATTCATATGTTGAAATCTTAACCCTCAGTGGGATGGTATTAGGAGGTAGGGCTTTGAGGAGGTAATCAGGTCATGAGAGTGGAGTCCTTGTGAAA
>NW_007742925.1:11298-20299 GCF_000696425.1 Galeopterus variegatus
ATCTGGCTTCAGGCCCAGCTGGAAACAAGAACACAGATGATTTTAGCAAGCGTCTCTCTCTCTCCCCACCTCTCAGCTCTGCTTTCCTCTGGGTTGGCATCACTCTCAGGCATCTGTCCCACTTGGCAGCAAGGCTGCAATCAGCAGTTCCGGGCTCCCATCTTTCCAGCTTACGAACTCCAGTGGAACATGCCCCACTTTTGCAATGGTTCTAGCAATAGTCTCAGTACTGAGACTCATTGGCTTATACCATGTTCTCATCCCAGAACCAATTATAGTGCCAGAGGGTAAAATGTTTTGACTGGCCAGGCCTAAGTCCTATGCCAAGCCCAGCATCCAAATGGTGGGACCCACCACATGCAAACTACATGAACTGAATGTTGGTGCTGTGTAAAGGAAAATGGGGGCTTATAATCTGAGAAAAAGGGAGGGTGGGGAGGGCATAGATGGCAGACTATAAAAAAAAAGCAAAAACACAAACACCAGGTGCACATATGTCCATCATCATGCTGGTCACATTCTACATTTCATCTGTAAACTTGCCCCTTCCCTGGGTAAGGTGCTTCTCAGGGATGGAAACCATGTCTCATTCATGCCTCCCTCTGGCCTAGTAGAGGGTCTGGCATAACGTAGCTGCACAGCAGATATTTGTGGAATAAACAAGATGACTTCGGTTCAATAGTCTTTGGATTGTACCATAAACTAGAAAATAGAAGCGGAACTCAAATACCAACTGGAAAATGTCAAGGATCGAAATCCTCAAAGGGCATAAATGAATCTTCCTGGAAACATCTTGAAAGAGAAAACTGACCAGTGAGCTCTAGTCCCAAATTAGACACAGTCTATAGAAAAACTGACCCTAACTCTTTTCCCACCCACTCCAAGTCACATACCCTTTTGAACAAGTACATCCAAGTTCAGCTCATCAGTAATGTGCCAGGAGGAGACCTCTTCATTCCAGGAAGTGTTTTTCTACTTTTGAATATCCCTTACACAAAACATAACATTCCATTTATAAAGTTCTAGAACAGGTTAAGCTAATCAATGGTGGGAAAAAGTCAGAATGGTGTTTGCCTCTGGGAAGAGAATAGGGGATGGAATTCACTGGAACAGACATAAGGAACCTTTCTGGGGAAGTGGAAATGTTCTATATCTTGATAGGGATTTGGGTTACATAAGTATGCACATTTGCCAAAACTTGGGATATTCACTTAAGATCTGTGCAGTTCATTGTATGTAAACTTTATGTAAAAAAAAAATATTTAGAGGGAAGTACACAGATATCTTTAAGTGACTTTGAATTGCACCAAAAAATAAGGTGGATTAGTGAATGGATGGAGGGATGGATAGATATGTCATAAAACAAGTATAACAAAACACTTATGGTAGAACCTAGGTTTAAGGAATACAGGTGTTTACTATAAAACTTCTTCAATTTTTCTGTGTATTTAAAATTTTTCATAATAAAATGTTGGAAATACAATGGTAGTACATAGTATGATTGAAATTTTGACAAGCAAGAGAAAAATATTTGCATGGGTATATGCATGCCTAGAGAAAAGGAAATTACTGGAAAGAAATACACGAAAGCTTTATAGAGAATTTATTTCTGGATGGTAAATTTAAAAGAGACATTTTTTGTCTTTTTTATGCTTTTCTCTATCATTCAACTTTTCTAAAGTAAACACATATTATATTCCAATTATAAAAGTAAAAATAAGTGATTTTTTTTCCTAGATGCTCTCAGCTGATCAAGCACTTACAGGCTGGTTGAAGAGTGTGAGATGGCACAGAAAATAACTGAAGGCAAAGCGGGAGAGAGAAGAGAGTCAAACCTGTAGTTGAGAATAAACCCAGAAGTAGATAAGGACATCTACAAAGAGAACTTGAATTAAACAGTAAAATCGAAAATACCAGCTGTTGAAGGGCATTTATATTTAGCATTTCCATCCTTTTTGCAAATGGGGAAACTGAGTCTCAGAGGGAGAGGGGTGTTCTAGGTAACACAGAGCAGGCTCCTCTCCAAGAAGGTTGTCTCCTTTCACCTTCTGCCCGCTCACTGTGGGGTTGACCTTGAGCCTTTTGCACTCGCAAGTGTCAGAGCCATTGCTTGCTGCTCTCTGTCCCAGGAAGCAGCATCCACTGGCCAAGAGAGGCCTGAGTTTGAGCCTTCCTTATCCCATGTCTTCATAGCCACATGACCTTTTAGTGAGTCCCATAACCTCTCTACAGCTTCCATTTCCTCATCTGTAAAATGGAGATAATAATGTCATCAACTTCACAAAACAATTGCAAGTATCAGTTGAACATGTTTGTGAGTGGCTTAGCACAGTGTCTGGAAAGGAGGATGTCAATAAATGATCACTACTTTAATTGGGTGAATATGATTACCATGTGTGCTGTGGATTGATTGAATTGTGTCTTCCAATGTTCGTATATTAGAAGCTTAATTCCCATTGTAACTGTTGAGGGTGGGAAATCCTACCATGGTCATTGAAAGGTGGGGCCTTGCAGAGGTGATTAGATTGCAGGACCATGCCTCAGTGAGTGGAATAATAATGGTGGTCAGCAGCATGGTTCCAAGAGCTTTAAAAGGGCAGCTTATGAGAGTCTCTCTCTGCTCTGCCATTTTCTGCCATGTGAGACCCCTGCATTGCTGTAAAGCCACCACCAAAGAAAACCCTCACCAGATGTGTTCCCTGGACTTTGGACTTCCCAATCCCTGAAACTGTAAGCAATAAATTTAGTTTTTTTTATAAACTACCCAGTGCCAAGTATTTTGTTATAAGCAATAGAAACGGACAAATACAGGCCGGCCCGTGGCTCACTTGGGAGAGTGCGGTGCTGATAACACCAAGGCCACGGGTTCGGATCCTATATAGGGATGGCCGGTTTGCTCACTGGCTGAGCGTGGTGCTGACAACACCAAGCCAAGGGTTGAGATCCCCTTACTGGTCATCTTTAAAAAAAAAAAAAGAAAGAAATGGACAAATACAATGTCCCAGCCAGTTCACCCTACTGTAGTCATGGAAGGCAGCAACATTCTTTTCCCTGAGGAATTCTGCTAATTCTTTCAGACACACAAAAAGAGAGGGGAAAGCATTTCCACTAGCGCTGGCTGGCCATGGAAGAAAATGAGATTTTTTTTTTTCTAATTAAGTAGCTGCTAGAGAGATGCTTCTTCTGAAACCTATTGTTTGCTCAGACAGTGCTACTCTTTGATGAGATGCGATTGCCCAGAAAAGTAATTAAAGCATTGAAATGTCTCACAAGAAATTCTTCCCTTTTATAAATTCACAAGGCTGTGGGGAGGGTAATGGATTTTCATCAAAACTAAAGGTAAAGATATATCTATCAAGGTCCAGGCACACTCAAGTTGGGTGATTTGAAAAGACATTAACAATGAAAGACCTATATGCAAAAGTTAGGAAAATCACAAGTGATGGGGCAATACCTCAGCTCTAGAAGGGGGTGCACAAATACCACTTTTAGGACTGAAGGAACATGGAGAGAGAGCAGCTGCCAAAGCCTGGAAAGAGAGCTTCAGGTGGAAAGGCTACCTAACACCTGACTGGAGTCATAAAACTTTAGTCAAGGAATGTAGCCATCCCAGGTCGAGTCCGCAGGGAGTGAGCCAGGGGAATAGACTTGCTGGCTGATCTCACTCTTCCCTCTCATCCCTTTCTTCAGTCTCCTGCTGTGGATCCTTACTGGCCAAACCCAACCTGAAGCCAGAGGGAAGGGAGCCCACTGATGCAGGTGTACTCCTGGGGTAGAAAGCAAGGTACGGAAGAATGGAGATGTGAACTGGAAGGGCAATCGGAAAATAGTAAGTTCATATATTTATGAATCTATAAAGAAGATAGCAGTAATACATGCAACACACTGTTCCGGCTGGATGTTTGTGTCCCCTCCAAATTCATACATTGTACAGTGGATGTATGGAAATTAACTTTACGATTCTTTCCCTTGCTCTGGGCAGGTTAGTTGTCCCCTACTCCCCCCCACCTCCCCTCCAATATAACAACTCTTGTCCACATTGTCTTTGTGTATTTTCTCTTAAATTGTTCTTTGAGACTTTGCACTCATCAAATGGCAGAGCTGAAAACTAGAAAAAATGAGCATATACGAAGTTAGCTAAATACAAAGAGGGCTCATTGGGATGGAGATAGCTGAGCACTGAGGAACAGTTGATCAATTTCCCTTCTAAAAAAGCATGTCCTGCAAAAATCTGGTTGTGTGAGGTGTCACTTGTGTAATGGTAAAGGGCGGTAGGATAAAATACATGTGAGAAACAGTTAAAAAATTTAGCATGTTATTTTACTGCAGGACTTCTCAGAGCCTTGAACATGGCATTTTGTCTTATGAGTTATCTATAGTAGCAGCACTGTCTAGTAGGTC
This sequence comes from Galeopterus variegatus, assembly GCF_000696425.1. Classification (NCBI taxonomy): domain Eukaryota; kingdom Metazoa; phylum Chordata; class Mammalia; order Dermoptera; family Cynocephalidae; genus Galeopterus; species Galeopterus variegatus. Next base: position 15,700 of record NW_007742925.1, read on the forward strand.
TTTCTGTGATGGTAGAAATGTCCTCTGAACTGTACTATATGGTAACCACTAGCCACGTACAGTTATTAAGTACTTGAAGCAAGGCTAGTGAGACCAAGAAACTGAATTTTAAATTTTATTTAACTTAAATGTAAATAGTAACATGTGGTCAGTGGCCTCCATACTGGACAGGGCAGATCTAGAGGAAGATATAATATGACGTCTGTCTCCAATTAATCTTTTCACAGAATTTGTTTTCTTTTTCCCTCTGGCATCTCTGTAGAAAAGAGTGTGTTTCACAGAATACACTCAGAGAAGTTGGTGCAGAATATTCCTCCTCATTGGTCTCTGAGAATAGAAGATCTTTAAGAAGAGCAGGAGAAATTCAGAAGCAAGAATGAGTTCTCTTAGGATAGGAACTGGACTATTAATCTTTGTCTTCCAAGTGCCGAGCAGTACTGGCACACAGTACGTGCTCAGTGAAGATCTGAGAAGTGGATTCACCATCCCAAAGATAAGCAGAAGAATTCTGATCAGAACCCTGGTCTTCTAAATCCCAATGAGGTGCAACCAAAAATCTTCTGGGGAAACTTCCAGAAAAATATTTTGCTTTTCTGATAAAGAGGATCAGGCTAGATGGAAAGAGCTCACAGCCCATTCACTCGTCTCTCTGCTTTCTGCCTGGAACACGGAAATTATGTTTGAAAGTACAACAGCCACACTGCAATCATGAGGTGACAAACATCATAATGAAACAAAGATTCTGGGAACGGTGAAGCCAAAAGGGAGAAAAAGCCCAGGTCTCCAGCAGCACCAGGTCTAGATTCCTACCTCCAGGCTTCATATGAGAGAAAGTAATCCCTACTTGTTCAACCCCCTGTAGTCTGCCTTTCTGTTCTTTGCAGCTAAATGCATTGCTAATGTACACTCTTGGAACTTCCCAGGGGTTCAAGAACTTATAAACCTCCTCCTGCCCACCATTCTTTGAAGTGCTGAAGCAGACATGTTCTTGCATCCAGAAAAAGCATAATTAAAACATTTCCCATTTCAAGGAATGCTGTCAAATGTTTCTAAATTCCTGTCTCCTCAGACAGGCATTGCACCCGGGGTTAGACTGTTTTTGACCTGGAAGAAGACTTGATTTGGTTAAGACAGCAGTGAAAATACAAAAGAAACAAAGCCAAGTGCCTCCACAGGGCTAGGGGCACCGTTCACAACAGAAAGTCATCTGCCCCCACTTCTCCTTGCAGTAGATTGGATATGGAAAACTTCCACACGGAAATCAAGCAGAAGAGTATGTCAGTCTATCTACCCATTCAATAAGCCCAGTGCTAGAATAGGAGAACAAGCATGAATGGAGGATTTATATAAAGAGCTGTTAGGAAAATAAGAGAACGGCTGAAAGTAGAGAAGAGTTCATAGCAACCAAAACATTGTGAGAACGCAGAAACAGGAACGAGATCACTGTGTGGTGGAGAAGGAGAGTTGTCTTGAGAAAGGTCAAAGAAGTAATATCTGAACAGCAGCAAGCATAAAAATCTGATGCCGGATTTCCCACCCACTCAGCTAGATGTAATCTCCCTGAAATAAAGTACATGCCCGAATGCCTAGCCCTAATGCTGGCAGATCATTAATAGTTTCTCTTCTCTTTCCACCTCTTTTTTAAATTAACAAATGCTTCATTAAACAAACAGAAAACCATTTCTGCACAAATACCAGCTCGCAAAATTTTCTTCGGCTGATATTTTTTTCAGCCATTTCTTTCCTAATTTTACCCTGGAATATCCACAGTTTATATCCTCTACCTTCCCCTACCTCCCCTGATTTGGCGATAATTAAGAGGTCAGCACCAGGTTGGATTTATTCAACAGATGGGTAGCAAAATGCAAAAGTTAAAACAGCCCTGCCGGATAACGCAGCTATGTCTCCAGCTGAATGAAGAGTGGCTTTATTAAATTACATATCTGGTGTTCCTTTTATCTCCTCAATGAGGATGTGGTTCATAGATTGCTGTGGGGGTTACCTTAATCAACTTATTTCAGCAATCAATAGCCTTGAGGTAATTTCACTGCATTACATAGAGTGGATTGAACATTTGAGCTTCTGAAAGGATGGCGACTTGTTTTTTGAACGCTGGACATTCCGTGCCTCAGGGAACACATTGTTTGCTGTGTTTGTACCTGCCCAGCTCTTCAGAGACCTTCTCTTACTCACGCTGAGCTGCTCCCTCAGGACACAGACTCAAAGTCCTTTGCAGGGTTCCAATCGTGTCTCCTAATCATGAGAGCCTCATATGTGCAGAAAGAAAAGTCATTCAAATTGCTTCCTGGTTAGACTGACCAGAATAATGGGAAACGGGCTTGAAGAGGAAGAGCTGATCCCAGGGGCCTTTGGTGGCAAGCATGTTTCTGCAACAGATCTGCTTCTAGCATCATAGGTAAGTAGCCGGGCCAGGCAACCTGACCTGTGAGAAAAATTCCTCCAAGACCATAAGCAAAGAGTCTGACAAACACTTCTTCTGAGCCTACCATGTGCTAAGTGCAGGAGACAATGTGAGAATGACAAAGACCCTGTGCCTGCCCTCAAAGGGCTAATGGTCCCCAAGGTACAGTCCTTGGCACAACACAGGCTCCTCCTAGGGTCAGAGTATAGAAACCCTACGATGCAATGTGAAATACTGTGAAGGAGACTAAAAAGATTTCAGTGACAACTGATGGCCTGGTTCCCCTACCTACTAGTTCTGTGACCCTGGGGAAGACTCTTAGCCTTTCTGTTCCTCAGTTTCCTTACCTGTAAAATGAAGATAATAATGTTGACTTTGTGGGGTTGTTATGAGGAGTAATGAGTTGAATTTGAAAAGCAACTGGAACAGTATCTGGCTTAGGTTTTATTTTTGCTTTCTGGTTAATGACTTAGGGGTAAATTGAGCCTGGTACTGGTCTTTCAATTATTACCAAGTCTCGGGAGTCAGATGGTAAAGGAATGAACTGCAAATCATCCGGGAGAAAACTGCAGAGGAAATGATGGGGAAAAAAATCAGTTAAAGATACTTGTGCAGATTGGATTTGCAAAGAAATTGTTATATTTACTTAATCAATATTTGAGGCACAATTTAGAAATAAAGATTCATCATATAAGTGATAGTCAAATTTAAAAAGTACAACATTAAATACCATCATTTAATTTTGGATGTGTTGTCCCCACCAAAACTCATGCAGAAATCTGATCCCCAATGTGGCAGTGCTGGAAGCTGTTTGAGTCACCAGGGTGGATCCCTCATGGACGGATTAATGCTCTCCCTGGGGGAGGGAGAATTAATGAGTGAGTTCTCACTCTATTAGTTCCCGTGAGAGCTGGTTATTTAAAAGACCCTGGCACCTCCTCTCTCTCTCTCTCTTGCTTCCTCTCACCATGTGATCACCTTGTACCTGCCGGCTGCCTGCCACTTTCCACCATGAGTAGAAGCAGCCTGAGGCCTGTGCCAGATGCAGCTGTCCCAGAATCATAAGCCAAATAAACCTCTTTTCCTTATAAATTACCCACTCTCAGGTATTTCTATTATAGCAACACAAAACGGACTAATACAGTCCCCAAGGGAAGGAACTTCATTATTAAGGTAGTTCCTACTTCTAGGAATTCTCAGGTCATGATTAATGTAAATCATATGATGAACATCAAAATATAGATAAGGCAAGTAGTAGAAGAAGCTATTGGGGGAAACATCTGTTATTGTACCTTTTCTTAGTAACACATACTTTTCCTTAATAATTGCCACAATTGCTGTTACATAGATACTTGTGGAATTTTTATTATTATCTTCCTTTAGCCTCAAGAAACCATAAGTTCCATGAAAGCAGAAACAATGTCTGTTTTTTAAGTTTCACATCTCCTTTGCCTAATACAATGCTTGCTAAATAGTAGGTATCCAGTGGATATTTCTGGATGGATGGATGGATGGATGGATGGACGGACAGATGGAAGAAAAGATAGTTAGGTCTCAGAACCAATGTTTGTAGGTTTTACCTTTTAAGTGGAGGGGTTCATGAGTGTAGGGTCGTGCAATGGTTCTACAGTTCTCAATGCTCAACACAGGATACGCTGATTTGTCTTGATCAGTTGTGAGATAGTTTATAAGTAATAGCTCCAAAGTTTGTGATCGATTTACAATTTTCTCCAAATTACATCAGATTCAAGATTTTCCTTGTGAGAACACTTCCTGTCCTCACTTGCATTCTAAAATGCTTCTTCAAAAGGGAAAAGGGGGTTGACATTACAGCAAGAGTCCCTAAAACAAAGCATAAACCCAGCCTCCTTTATTTCTGTGTTGTTGCAGTGACTTTCATTGTTGTTGAATGAGAAAACATGCTGTATGTTTTTATTTTACAAGAGTAGGATTTGTGACATTATCTATCCTTCTTTTTCCATTTTTTCCTCTTTCTCATGGTTTGCACAACTATGATATGATCAAGATTGTGAGACAACTTAATTACTAAACACCAGCCCCTTAAATCAAGGACATTACATTTAAGTTAGTTTCAAAATTGTTTAAGGAAAAAAATAAACTTTGTTATTATTTCTGGTTATTCCCTCTTGACCTCAATTTTCTTTCCCTTTCTGTGCT
>NW_007742926.1:0-797 GCF_000696425.1 Galeopterus variegatus
AAAAAAATTACATTCTAATCAAAATATAATCACCCAAACTACTGTTATCATTCCCATCCCTAAATTGTTAAAACTATAAGCTACGAGTTTGTACAATTCTCTTTTTCTGGATTACAATTAAACTGTTATCAATGCCACACATATTTTTGGTTAAGGAATACTGGAATAAGTTGTAATAACAACAGCTGGCATGTATTGAACACTTATTGTGTATTCGATGTTTTGCATAGTGCTTTACCTACATCACATCACTTAATTCACACAGCAACCCACTGAAGTCGGTGCTATTATTATCCTCACTTTTTCAGAGGTGGAAACTGAGGCTTGCNTGTATGCCTAAATGTGTCCTAATCCCTTTCACTGATGTCTCTCATTTTACTTTCATAACCACCAACATGCCAGGCAAGAAACACAACAGGATGCTCTAGGGAAGAAAAACAGATCAAGATCCTTCTCTCCTGGCACTGTGGCCTCCTGACATTCTCACTCCTGATTTCTCTTTCATTATCCTCTCCAATGAAATGAGGGCAGCCCGCCAGGACCCAGAACAAATGCTGTGGGAGGAATGCCTTCTCCTTCTCCCTGGATCTTCAGTCACCAAATTAGGAAGATGAACACATCTAAAGCTAGTACATTTTTGTTGGTAACCTAGAGGACAAGCAAAGCAGCAGGGTTTTGCATAGAGCTGCATAATAAATATAAAAGCTAAAACTCTATGTATATAAATATATTTGAGATTTTCCACAACTGTATTCAACACTGATATTCAAAGCTTGACATGTGTGAGTAGACTTTTC
>NW_007742926.1:2925-3979 GCF_000696425.1 Galeopterus variegatus
GAAGAGTTTAGGGTCCATGCTATACCCAGAGCACCACTCTCTTAGAGACTATAACAGAGTGCTAGATGCCTTCTCCGCCCTTGTGGTGGATTTGCTCCTGAGGATTCCCTGCCATCCCTCCTGTGATCTGGATTCTTCGTATCGTTATAATATATCAGAACACCAACTGAAGGTAAATGAGGGAGTAAAAATGGAGGAGATGTGTTTCCATTTATAAGAGACAGAAGAATCTTCTTGATCTCAGCTCTGGTTACTCAGAAATTCCTTACAGACCAATAACGGGATGAGTGGAAGGGGCACCTANGCCCAGGTGTCAGTATTTCTAAAAGCTCCCATGGGGCTCTAATGTGCCACAGGGCTGAGAGTCACTGCTTTATACCAGGCAGCTGCTAGAATTGACACTTGCAGAGAGGTGTCCTGGGATTCTCTCAGTATTAGCTTCTGCAAGTTGGAGAGGCAACTGTGTAATAGAGCCACTCAAAACATCTTACAATTACTCTTTCTTGAGCTAACAGCACTTGAGTATATTACTCTGGGGACTTTAGTCAATTTTCATGGTATTCAGTTTTGAGAGCTGGAAAAGAAGTGTGTGTTCTTGTAACTGCTCAGGTTTTAGAGAGCTTTGAATATTTTCTTTAGAGCTGGTAAGCAGGAAGGGCTGGAGGGCAAATGAGGAGCTGCAGCTTAAGGGAAATAGGTGTGGCTCAGGCTTTTCCCACTTGTACTCACAGCTACAAAGCACTTTAGCATCAACCCTCAGATTTCAATGGCTCTGAGCCCCCACTTGCTTGGCTACAGTCAGCCTCTCCAGACATCTCCAGGAACATTTGCATTGTATTTCTGTAAAATACTGGGAGGTATCTAAGTGGTCCCATTAGTTGCTCACTGTTACAGTAAACTGGCCTTAGCATCTGCAGCCTCAGGCCCCAATTGTCCATAGAGGTGTCAATCAGACTAGAACATGGCCATCAACTGCTATTTTCCAGGCCAGAGACTACAAGTTACAGAAAGACTGCTTGCTGTATCTTCCACTTGTTTGGAGATGTGTCTGGAG
>NW_007742926.1:4374-4590 GCF_000696425.1 Galeopterus variegatus
TAGATTTGAGGGGGCAATAGGCCCAGGAAAAAGGAATTGAACTGTGATGGGTTGAATGGTGACTGTTTACCACCTGGATCCTAGAATAAAGTCAAACCTCTGTGACAAGATGGAGTGAAGGCAGAAGCTTCAGTAAATACTGTCCCTCAACAGTTCATGAGTGGAGCTTTTTCAGGCCCCAGCTGACCAAGGATGGCATAGAGCTGGAGACGACAC
>NW_007742926.1:6773-13275 GCF_000696425.1 Galeopterus variegatus
ACATAATTACGTAGTAGCCGCATTCGCGGCGGCCTTACTTTGCGGGAGCCGCATCCCCCCGTGGGCGGAGAGGAGCGGAAGAACCCAAGTTCTGCTCCAGTTGGAAGGGCAGCCACCGGGTCCTACCCGGGCTCAGCGCCGAGCCTCCCAGCGGTCCCGCCTCCCGGGGACCTTCCAGAGTGGTCGGCGCTTCCGCGACGCAGCCCGAAAGGCGGGGACCACCGCAGGAGTGAGTGACTTAGGCGTCCACCGCACTGCCTGACTCAAAGCGCGAACCCGAGTTGTGCCCAGCCTCCGACCATGCGATGGAAGCGGGTCATAGAAGGCCAGGTAACCAATGGTCGGCGGCTGGCCGCGGAGGCGGGTCGGGAGCGCCGTGCAAGTCCTCGAGGACCTCTGGGCCGCCGGCGCTTGCCCTGCCCGCCCCTTCCGTCTCCTCCCTGTAGTGCGCAAGGCGCGTGAGCCGAGGCGCTCGGAGCCATCGCGCTGGGGACTGTGTTGCTTCCGAACATCCTGCTCACCGGTTAGGGCGCGCGGCCGGGAGGGACTGGACGGCGGGCCAGGCAGGGGACGCCGAGTGCGCTGGGGCCTCGCGCGCCCCTGTGGGGGGCCGCCCGGTGTTCCGCTTCGAGGTCTGTCGTGGGCCGCGTGGCGTGGCCGTTGTCAGGACCTCGCGACATTTGCGGGAGGCGGGGGGACGTGACGCGGAACGTTAATTCCGTTGGCCACAGGCTCCTCGGTGAGGTGGGGAGAGGTNAATTTCTTCTCTGAACATTTTCCCTCTGCAGGTAACACCTATGGCTTTCCAGCTCTATCCAACTACTTTATTGGGGGAGGGAGCGGAAGGCAGGGGAAAGGCAAGAGAAGAATATGATTCACTGGGCTACATGAAATCTTGAGTCTTAGAATAGGGGCACATTGAGTATTAGAACGGAAATGCATGATGTAGGGTTCACACTTGTAAGCAGAAAAAACGGATCACAGAATGAACATTCTGCTGGGGATTCAAAAATACCTGCCTAGAAACGGCCATAACTCTTGTGTAGATTGATATTTGTCAGTATTTTATATACAGTGTTCTCTTTCAGTAAAATCCTACCAGCTACTAAATCATATAAATAACAGGGAATCAGGTTAAGAGATTTTTCCCTTAGGATCTCATTTAGATAGAGTAAAATATGTATGCCCATTATTTAGCATGCATGTGACCTCAGACTCTGTTATGTACCTGACAGGATATTTGTCTTGATCTTGATCATAATAAGATTAATAACCCCTGTTTCATGCAAGAGAGTAATATGTGAGCTATATGACAATTTAAATAATTATCTTCTTGGCAAAAGGGGTCTTTCAAGCAATTTGACTTTAGGACAAATGTGCAAATATTATTACTCCTTTCCTTAGGTTCATTTCCAGAAATGTTTAACATGTTTCTAAGTCTAACTAAATAGGTTTGGGATTCATTAACTAATAATTCAAAGCCAAAATATATTAAATATATTTCCCTTTTTTTTTTTGTATTTGGTAGGTTTTTTTTTTTTTTTTTAATGAGGTGACAGGTATTGACAAGTTTTTAACACTCCACAGAATGTGCCATTCTGAAAGCATCACAGAAAAGAAATTAAGAAGGTGATAAAACTCAGTTACTAATACAAACACGACGAGAGCTCGTGAAGGCAGAGCTGGACTCTCGTCTCTAGGACATAATTACGTAGTAGCCGCATTCGCGGCGGCCTTACTTTGCGGGAGCCGCATCCCCCCGCGGGCGGAGAGGAGCGGAAGAACCCAAGTTCTGCTCCAGTTGAAAGGGCAGCCACCGGGTCCTACTCGGGCTCAGCGCCGAGCCTCCCAGCGGTCCCGCCTCCCGGGGACCTTCCAGAGTGGTCGGCGCTTCCGCGACGCAGCCCGAAAGGCGGGGACCACCGCAGGAGTGAGTGACTTAGGCGTCCACCGCACTGCCTGACTCAAAGCGCGAACCCGAGTTGTGCCCAGCCTCCGACCATGCGATGGAAGCGGGTCATAGAAGGCCAGGTAACCAATGGTCGGCGGCTGGCCGCGGAGGCGGGTCGGGAGCGCCGTGCAAGTCCTCGAGGACCTCTGGGCCGCCGGCGCTTGCCCCGCCCGCCCCTTCCGTCTCCTCCCTGTAGTACGCAATACGCGTGAGCCGAGGCGCTCGGAGCCATCGCGCTGGGGACTGTGTTGCTTCCGAACATCTTGCTCACCGGTTAGGGCGCGCGGCCGGGAGGGACTGGACGGCGGGCCAGGCAGGGGACGCCGAGTGCGCTGGGGCCTCGCGCGCCCCTGTGGGGGGCCGCCCGGTGTTCCGCTTCGAGGTCTGTCGTGGGCCGCGTGGCGTGGCCGTTGTCAGGACCTCGCGACATTTGCGGGAGGCGGGGGGACGTGACGCGGAACGTTAATTCCGTTGGCCACAGGCTCCTCGGTGAGGTGGGGAGAGGTAGACAAATCCAGCTCCCCTTTCTGGCAAGCTACTTAATTTTGCTCAGTCTGTTTTTTGTGTGTGTAAAACGGGCCGTTGATTCTTTGTCAGGGTTGGCTTTGGGGTTTTTAGAGGGATGATTTCAGGCAGTATCTGGCCCTCGGTAGATGAGTTAATGGTGGACGCCGACCCCTTAGGTCTCCTTTGGGCCGTCATTTATTTTTCCTTTGCATTTTAGAAATGCCTCCTAGATCAGATCGGTAAATGAGTTCGGGTGTTTGTGGCATGGCATGACTAACTTACTGTTTAGTAAATCGTTGGTTGAGTTGGCAACCAGAGGCTTTTGTTTTTGTAAGAAGGCATCCATTGAGGATTTCTGGTCGTGTCTCGTGCAGGAATTCTGTGAGGTTCCGGGGCTGATCGTGGGGCTGTCCTGGATCTGGGGAGTCAGACTTCCTGTCGTGGGCTGCGTGGCGTGGCCGTTGTCAGGACCTCGCGACATTTGCGGGAGGCGGGAGGACGTGACGCGGAACGTTAATTCCGTTGGCCACAGGCTCCTCGGTGAGGTGGGGAGAGGTAGACAAATCCAGCTCCCCTTTCTGGCAAGCTACTTAAGTTTGCTCAGTCTGTTTTTTGTGTGTGTAAAACGGGCCGTTGATTCTTTGTCAGGGTTGGCTTTGGGGTTTTTAGAGGGATGATTTCAGGCAGTATCTGGCCCTCGGTAGATGAGTTAATGGTGGACGCCGACCCCTTAGGTCTCCTTTGGGCCGTCATTTATTTTTCCTTTGCATTTTAGAAATGCCTCCTAGATCAGATCGGTAAATGAGTTCGGGTGTTTGTGGCATGGCATGACTAACTTACTGTTTAGTAAATCGTTGGTTGAGTTGGCAACCAGAGGCTTTTGTTTTTGTAAGAAGGCATCCATTGAGGATTTCTGGTCGTGTCTCGTGCAGGAATTCTGTGAGGTTCCGGGGCTGATCGTGGGGCTGTCCTGGATCTGGGGAGTCAGACTTAAGGTGCATGTTATCAGGGAAGGGAACTGAAACGCCGCATAATGACTTTAAAGAATATTATTGCTGGTCCCCTTACCAGCCAGCCTCTGGGGGGAAAAAGATTGTTATTGTTGTGACTTTAAAGAATATTATTGCTGGTCCCCTTACCAGCCAGCCTCTGGGGGGAAAAAGATTGTTATTGTTGGTCATTTATCCCTGAGAGTGTTTATTAAATTGTAGCAATTAATGGCATGATAAGCCATCTGTGAGAAAATCTAATGGGCGTAGCGTTATCACAACATGTAGAAAGATTAAGATGCTCTCTGTGGAAATACTTTTGACAAAACCTAAGATTGTTGGCAGCGGACAGGTCCTGTCTGTTTCTGAGTGCTGGAGATTACTCAACAAGTGAATACTTAACCTTTAAGATTCCTTAAGGGGAAAATTTTACATCTGATTTGCAAGGGTCAGACATAGTGTCCTAGTTTTTTTTTTTTTTTTTTTTTTTTTAATATTAAGCTATCTTGTAAAAAATCTAGAGTGAGCATTTTATTGAAAGCAGGTTGAGTCCAGGGTTTGGTGTATTATAAAGGACTTGAGGTGAATGTTACTCTGCATATGGAGACTTGATTTATTCCTGTTATCTTTAACTACAATGCTTAAAGCTTAATAATTTCACTGCTGTTAAATCTTGAACAGCTGAAAATTATTTGAAATGATTTGAAAATTATTTGAAAATGCATTTGGTTATCCTGGAACACATATTTGAAAATTATTTGAAAATGCATTTGGTTATCCTGGAACACATACTAAATATAAAAAAGGAAAGGTAAAAAACAATGTGTAGTATTGCCATTTATGTAAAAGGGAATATATGTTGTTTGTGTTTGTGTACACCGTATGAACATATGTGCACACATGAATAGGACTTCTTCAGAAAGATATATAAGAAACCACTTTGTTGTGGTTGCCTCTAGGGAAGGGGATGGGGGTCAGTAGTAGTAATGAGATATCTTTCAGACTGCTTAAATTTTTTCTGTGAACAATTTCTTATTTAATTAAACTAATAAATGATGGTAATTGATTTTGGGTGGTTAATCTTATCCTGGGCAGTTCTATGGTGCTGGTAGGCACTCTGGATTGGCATCAGAATCGCTTGATCCCACCCCTGGAGAATCATACACACTGGGTGAGATTCTGACATCCAGATGGCTTTGGGAAATTTTAGTTAGGTTGTAGTGTATATTCACATATGATTGCTAATTAGGACATTTTTCATTTCAGTTGTTAAGAACCATAAGAAGGGTAGAAGATAGCTGGAGTCAAATAAGTAGTGTTTTACAACAGTATTTTTCTGTGACTTGTCTTACAGGTACACCAGGGGTTGGAAAAACCACACTAGGCAAAGAACTTGCGGCAAGATCAGGACTGAAATACATTAATGTGGGTGATTTAGCTCGAGAAGGTAAGGGACACTTTGGTGTTAGATTTGTTAAAAAAAAAAAAAAAAAAAAAGATAGTAGAGTATTAGTGTTAGCTATTGTGAGAGGGTACAAAGAGCAGAGAGAGATTGCCATTACAGTATTTATGCTCTGTTGAGGACCCACAGGAATAGAAAATATTGAGTGTCCAGTGCTGTGTCCTGATTATTTTGACCATTTCCTCCTCCCTTCCCCAAAATGGCTAGCAGTTCTTTCGAACACTAATAATTGGGAAGGCTTCCATGAAGAAATTGGACTTAGGAATAGGTGGAATCTGAATATGAGGAAGAGGGAGAATGGTTTTGAGTTGGGCAAACAGAAAGATTTGGGTGGTGCTAAGCAGGTAATGGGACGGTGAATATATTGTTCTCACCGGAAGGACAGATTAGATTAGTTTGATAATTGCATGCCTGCAAACAATTGCATATATCCTAAAGTGGTATATATTTTTTACTTACTTTTACCCTGTTTTCCCCTAATCTTTTATCACTCCCTTATTTGTATCTTCATCTTTTTATATTTTACAATGATGTGTACAGTGTAGGAATTCAATAAATTTAAGTAAAGGGAACTTTAAGCATGCCTCATTAAAATTAAAAAGATTTAACATTTGGTTTAAATTTTAAATATATTTTTTACAACTTATCATATATTTAAAAAATTTTTAAGTTCCTGACAGTTGCTACTAAAGTTAACAATTTTGGTTTGATCTAATGTACATATTTTTTTCAAATGATTTAAAGTCTGATCACCGGATATCATGGAGTCTGGCAAGATGGCATCTCCCAAGAGCATGCCGNGTCCCCAGCTGTAAAAGCATCAATTCCCGCAGCATCAGCAGTTCAGAATGTTCTGATTAATCCATCATTAATTGGGTCCAAAAACATTCTTATTACCACTAATATGGTGTCATCACAAAATAATGCCAATGAATCATCAAATGCATTGAAAAGAAAACATGAAGATGAGGATGATGACGATGAGGATGATGACGATGACTATGATAATTTGTAACCTAGCCTTGATGCATGTAACATGTATACTTGGTCTTAAATCCATTGTACTGAATTAAAAATGTATGTTGAATGTAAGTTGTGTTTTAGAAAACAAAGTATTTAATGAGTAAATATAGTTACTATAAATTTCAATTGAAATGTTGGATTTTCTTTGATAGGGTTAGTAATGGTTTTTCTTCAGCATTTAAGTGTAAAAAATAAAATTGTTGTTCATCAATTTGATTGTTGGTACTTTGGCAATTATATTTAAAAGCAATTTTCTCCCTCATTGTCACCAACAGGAATAACAGTTCCAACAACTTGAAGTTGTTGCAATCTATTATTAATCACTAGACTGCCTTCAGATATTTAGATCATAGTATGATCTCTGGTGTGTAAGTCACTTTTATGGTCCTTTCTGTTAGATTGCTGAAGTATAACCATGACTCTTCTTTGGAAAGACTACTTGGTCAAGATTTTTGTTCATGGTGAATCCTCATCTGCTTGGATTTATCTTCCTCAATCGCCCAACTTCCCATTTTTCTATCCCTTTAATTAAGAACCCTTGACAGCTCCTCGTATCCCCCCCCCCCCCCC
>NW_007742926.1:15064-15672 GCF_000696425.1 Galeopterus variegatus
AAAGAAATGAGGCTTAAGAAACAACCTGGTGTTAAATATTTCTAAATGGGGTTTATTGTCATCCTAGTAATCATGTTGAATTGCTCTATTAATTTGTAAGAGATCATCCTTACTTTACTTGGAACCAAGGCAGGAAAAATTAGGTGGGGGAATTCAGCTTAAAAAAACTATTGGAAGTCCTAAGTGTGGTGCAACTATAAGAATGCTTTTCTTGCCTCTGTTCTCCCAGTCTCAGATTCCTGTTCACGTGATATCCTTTCTCATATGCAGTCATTTAATCACAATCTTAATAGCATCCTTAATTTTTCTTCCACCAGATGACCAGTCTTCAGCCTCTGTTTCTAAGTCCCAGATGCCCATAAGCCTGGACAAAGTAATCATTCTGACATTGGATTCATTTCAAACAGAAGTTGTAAAGGCTCCCAACACTTAAAATCTTGATGTGTCTCTAACCCAGGGGTTGGCAAGTTACTGTTGTTTTTGTATGACCTGTGAGCTAAACTCTGGCCTGCGAAACCTATAAACTATCTGGCCCTTTACAGAAGAAGCTTGCTGATCCCTGCTCTAACCTCTTCTGAATCTCATTTTTCCCTTATCAGCTACCACCA
>NW_007742926.1:17535-17942 GCF_000696425.1 Galeopterus variegatus
CTTAAAATGCTTTAATTTTCCTTTGCCTTAAGATAAAGTCTGAAGTCCTTAATGCAGCCTTCAAGGCCCTTTTTGATCAGGATTTGGCTCACCTGACCCTACCACCTACTTTCTTACTGTTCTGAAAGACTTCCCTCTCTTGGAAAGGTTTGCCCTCTCTCATATCTCTACCTTTGAATATCTTGTTTTCTCTGTTTAGAATAGTCTTCCCTTCCTTTTTTCCCCCTAGGTGACTGCTTCAAGTCACTGCTTATAAGTCCCTTCCTCTAAGAAGCTTCCCCTAATATCCTAAGGTTATGGCAGGTGCCCATCATATTGCTGCCGTGGCACCATGAACCATAACACTAAAATACTATAGTATATAGCATCCTATTCTGGGTGTTAATAAAAAAAGAAAAAGAAAAAAA
>NW_007742926.1:19895-20299 GCF_000696425.1 Galeopterus variegatus
GTGCTTTTCTAAATTGTTAACCAGTTTTCCCCACACCAAGACAGTTTAATTTTGGGGGCTGATAGAGTTTCTTGTGTAAGAGCACAAGGAAGCAGAAGCTACACTATGGTGCTGAAGAGGTAACTCACGTGCACAGACCCTCCAGGCAAGACAAGGAGTTACAACTGCCTCTGTGCCTTTCACTGGCCCTCAGACTACCCTTTTGTCCCAAAATATTAAGGGGAGAGAGGTGGGAAGACTACTATGTATCATTCTCTTAGAGATGACTAAAGAATAATCTGATCCTGCCTTAGATCAGGAGACTCAGGGTGAGGTGGGAATGGTGTGCCTTACCTCCTGAAATAAGAATTCCTTTGAAAGCCAGCTCTACTTTGTTGGAAAATTCTTATGTTAAATTTGCTGCC
>NW_007742926.1:23405-24663 GCF_000696425.1 Galeopterus variegatus
TGAAAAGCCACTAAAAGTTTTTGAGCAGGAAAGTAATAGAGACCATATGTAGCATATGTACTTATAAGTACATAATGACTTTTGTCAATCAAGACAATTTAAAATTTTTATTAAAAAATTACTGTTTTATGTAAATAGCCAAAGATTGACTAAAGTTTGAAAAAACTGAGAGATCTAGTTAGTATTTTTTAATTGAAACATAGTATTTTTGTTTTTTAAACATTGAAAAAGTTATAAAGTTAATTACCCTTTAAAAAAAACCAGCTTTATTGAGATATAATTCATATAGTGTACAATTCACCCATTTAAGGTGTATAATTCAGTTGTTTTTAGTATATCACAAAGTTGTGCAGTCATTACCATAATCAGCCATAAGCAATTTTAGAAAATGTTTGTCACCCCGAAAAGAAAGAAGTCACTCCCCATTTTCCCCCAGTTTCCCAGCCCTAGGCAACCAACAGTCTACTTTCTATCCGTATGGATTTGCCTATTCTAAGATTCTTTCACTTAGCATAAAGTTTTCAAGTTTCATCTATATTGTAGCATATACCAGTACTTCATTTGCTAAATAATATTCCATCGTATGGATATATCTTCTTTTTTATCAGTTTATCTAGGGTTGTTTCCATGTTTTGGCTATGATGAATATTGCTGCTATAAACATTCATGCACACATTTTTGTGTGACCATTATGTGTTTATTTTTCTTGGGTATATTCCTAGGAATTAATTGCTGGGTAGTGTGGTAACTCTATGTTTAACCTTTTGAAGAACTGCCAGATTGTTTTCCAAAGTGGCCGCACCATTTCATATTAACACTAGCTATGTATGAGGGTTCCAATTTCTCTCCATCCTCACCAANTTTGCCTAAGATTAGGTTCAGAATTTGTGGTTCTCACTGACTGGAGTCAGCCTTGGCTAACTGCTAGTGGATGGTGTATTAGTCTGTTTCTGTTGCTTTTAACAGAAATACCTGAAACTGGGTAATTTATAAAGAAAATGTATTTCTTTCATTTTCGGAGTCTGGAAAGTCCACAGTCCAGAGGGCACATGTGGTGGGAGCCTTGTTGGTGGATGGTGACTCTTCATAGCAATGCAGGGTGTCATGTGGTGAAAATGGCAGGAGAAAGAGAGAACTTCTCACTTGCTGTCCTTTTAAAGTCATAAGAACCACACCATTACTCCAGTACTAGGGCATAGTCCTCACCTCTTAAAAGCCTTGCCTTTCAATTACCATAATAGGATTTCCCACCCTTTAA
>NW_007742926.1:26698-27196 GCF_000696425.1 Galeopterus variegatus
GTTTATACTGTGTTCCTAAAACTCCAATTAATGACATTCAGTTTGCTTTTTGTTTGCTTAACCTCTCTTTGCCTTTTAGGGGCTATAATGAGAAGAAACTAAAAGACAATATTAAGTGTGAGATTTTTCAAGTTCTTTATGAAGAAGCTATAGCATCCTACAAGGAAGAAATTGTGCATCAGCTGCCCAGCAATAAACCAGAAGAGCTAGAAGATAATATAAATCAGATCTTGAAATGGATTGACCAATGGATCAAAGATCATAACTCTTGACATATAAGACTGACCACTTTACAATTACTCTTGTTTATATCTCTCTGCCCATATCATAAAAAACGTTTTAATTAAAATTGTGTTGCAGGACTAGTAGGTGGATAATGTGAAGGTTTATGCCTAGGTTTCTTTTTCTCCATGAGAGAGCTAAACAACCTAAATTTTATGAATACAATATTATTAAGGATGGAGAGTAAAAAGTGTCATTGTTTAATGCTTCAATTGC
>NW_007742926.1:29293-29566 GCF_000696425.1 Galeopterus variegatus
GTACAGATTAATAGATTTGTCCTGTAAAGGATCAGGCTCTTCCTTTTTTCCTGAAGGAGTTCCTTGGGCTATGGCATTGGACGATAAAGCCTTCTTGGGTGAAATGTCTTGCTCCCATCATTTCCCTGACTGGGGTGGATGAGCATCCAGTGACTTTTCCTTTGCAGCACAGTGGGTAGCACGTAAGTGCAGCCACTGCTTTTGAGGATCTTGTCCCCAAACCACTTTGGATTCAGCATCACACAAAAGTAATGACCCCTTTATGTTTTGACA
>NW_007742927.1:0-468 GCF_000696425.1 Galeopterus variegatus
CCTTGATCTTGGTGTTATCAACACCTCACTCTAACCAACTGAGCTAAACAGTGAGCCCCTACATTTTATTTGTTCTTCTGTTGATGGGCGTTTGGGTTGCTTTCACTTTTTGGCTATTATGAATAATTCTACCATGAACATTTGTGTACAAGTCTTCATCCCTTCTCGCGTCTAAGACCTTCCATCTGGGATCAATTTCCTTTTGCCTGAATTGCATCCTTTAGAATTTCCTTCAGTGAGGCTAATAGCAAACTTTCTTAGTTTTTACTTGTTTGAAAATTTGCTTGAATTCTAGGTTGTAAGTTATTTTCTTTACTTTCTTTTTTTTTTTTTTACTTATTTGTTTTACTTTATTTATTTATTTTTATTTTATCCTGTTAAAACAATTTTATGCAAAGTTTTGTTAAAATTTTTTTTTTAATTTTTTATTTTGTCAATATACAATGTATATGATTATTATGGCCCATC
>NW_007742927.1:4499-13788 GCF_000696425.1 Galeopterus variegatus
TGTTCTATAGGATCTTGAATTTGAGAATTCTTGACTTTTGGTGTTGAATTTTCTTGGTTTTTTGCATTTCGGGTGTCTCTTTTTGGGTGTTTGTTCATTTTGGCAGGGATTTTCTCTCGAATCTTGGACTTCCGATTCAGTAGATGGCGCTATTGAGCCTTGCAAATCGTTCCAGCAGGCTGTTCAGTTGTTCTTTCTTTCTTTATTTATTTCTGAGATTCCGCCTCTTTTAGCCGGGCCCCTCCCCACTCTGTGTGCTCAGGGCAGGGCTGAGGCGTGTCTTCTACAAACCTTGACTATCAGTTGAGTCATCAAGGTTGTGCCCTGCCCCGCCCTGCCCAGCAGGTGTCCTGACTCTCCGACTGCTGGGAGTGAACTCCCGCACGGGTTGGCTCGTTTGGAGAGCTGACTAGTAAACTTCAATGTAGCTCGAGGGGACTCCGGGCTCCCCTCTCCCCACCAGAAATCAGTTAGGGGCTCTTCCAAACTGAGGTCCCCAGAGATGGAATCTGCCTCTCGGGAAGAGGGAGTTTATCTGGGGCCGACGCCCAGGGTGTGGCGGAGAGACGATCTGGGCAGGCTCCTCTTCCCTGCCCCCCCGACACTGGCCGGGGGCTTCCCACGCTACCAGCCCCGTCTGAGATCCACGGGAAGAGTGGGATTATAGGCCGGTCCACAGGCCCCGGGGTGCCCCGCGTCGAGGTAAGCAAATAGCACGTCTCAGCAAGGAGCCACGCCAAACAGAGATGACTGGCCTGCCCTCACTATGCCGGCCTTCTCCGACCCCACCCGAGAAAATGGAGGCAGCTTTGTTGTGGGCGCCCAGCCTGGTGTGGTGGGCGGGGGCCAGGCGGGCGGGGAGCAGTCGGGCTTTGCCCCACAAGTGGGACTGGGCTAGGGGTGACTCACAGAACTGCGCTTCACTCCGCCTCTGTGCAGTCCTTTGCTGGCTTTCCCGGCCTTTGCTGTCTGGGCCGCTCGTTTGTTCCCGCAGCCGGGCCTGGGCGCTCTCAGGAGTCCTTCTCTGTGTCGGCCCCAAAACCCCGAACCTGCTGCCGCTTGTTTGTCAATGTAGGATCGTCGTTGAAAGAATTATTCGTCTTTTGTTGCTCTTGGAAATGCAATCAATACTCTGGTATCACAGCGCACAGCTCTCAGGATCGCGCTGTCTCCTGACACGGCCGCTCCAGGCCTATCACCATCTTTTTTCCCTGTAAGTTATTTTCATTCAGCACAATCAAGATATTCCACTGGCTATGGCTTCCATTATTGCTGTCGAGAAGGCTGCTCTTAAGATTTTCCCCTATATTTGGCATTCCAAAGCTTCCTTGTGATGTATGTACAGGTGGACTCTGTTTTATTTATCCTACTTGGGACTCTTTGGGCTTCCAGAACTTGTGAATTGCTGCCTCATCAGTACTGAAATTTTTTCAGCCATTGTTTTTTCACATCCAGCCCTTGCCACATTCTCTTGTTCTTTCTTTCTAGAACTCTGATTAAATTATGTTATTCCTTTTCAATGTCTCTCAAACTCTTCTTTTTTTGCCCCTCTTTTCTGCATTCTGGGTAATTTCTTCTGCTCTGTCTCCCAGTGCCTCTCTGGGATCCCACTTTCTCTAGGCTTTGGCCTGGAAATTCATCTCTCTTGTCAAATGTCTGTGATATTGTTGAAAAGATTTTTTAAAAAAATCCTTTATCCAGCATTTGCACTTGTTTTCAGTGGGAAGGCTGATGTGAATAACTTAGCCTATCCTTTCTGGAAATGTAAGTCCTACCCTCTTCCTCATCCCCCCTGCTCTATGTGTGTTCTCCTTTCCCTGCTGATCCACGTTGGAGCCATTCTCCAAGGGCTGCCTCCAGTTCCACCCCTTCCAACAGCCCTTCCCTGTCCCATCCCTGTCGAGCTTTCCTGCCGCAGAACTAGAACTGATCATCCCTCATTCAGCAGCAGCACCTTGCGACTTCTCTTGCATTGTTTACTTATAACTTAGAGATTGATTTATTGTCTCCTACATTGATGATCCACTCAGGGAAGGCAGGAATACCCCCCACCAGTGGCTCAAAGTCCCGGCGAATCAGGTGTGCTGGGGATGGGGGAGATTTGGGTTCAGTAGGTTTGGAGCAGTTTTTGGTGTCTGGCCAGGCATTTTGTGGTGCGGATTAAAACCCCCTGACACATACTGTTACACTAAACCCCTATCTGGCTCCACGGGACCTCCTCCCTCGTATAACTTCGTATAATGTATGCTATACGAAGTTATTACGGGTAGTATGGACATTTTCACAGTGTCACTTCTTTCAATCTAGTAGTATGGAATGTCTTTCCATCTTTTTGTGTCTTCTAATTTTTTTCAGCAATGATTTGTAGTTCGTGTGGAGATCATTTATCTCCTTCGTTAAATTGATTCCTAGGTATTTCATTTTTTTGATGGCTATTGTGAATGACCTTGCTTTCTTGATTTCTTTTTCTTCTAGTTGTTATTGGAGTATAAAAACGCTACTGATTTTTGTGTCTTAATTTTGTTTCCTGCAACTTAACTGAAATCATTTATCAGCTCTGAGAGATTTTTGTAGAATCACTAGGTTTTTCTATGTATAGGATCATTTCATCTGCAAACAGGGACAGTTTGACTTCCTCTTTTCCAATCTGGATGTCCTTTATTTCTTTCTCTTGCCTGATTGCTCTGGCTAGTACTTCCAATACTATGTTAATTAGGAGTGGTGAGAGTGGGCATCCTTGTCTTCTTCCTGTTCTGATATGATATTGGTAGTGACTTTGTCACATATGGCTTTTACTGTGTTGAGGTACTTTCTTCTATACCTAATTTGCTGAGAATCTTTATCATGAAGGGATGATGAATTTTGTCAAATGCTTTTTTGTGTCTATTGAGATAATCATAGGTTTTTGTCCTTGATTTTGTCGATGTTGTGTATAACATTTATTGACTCGCATATGTTAACCATACTTGCATCCTTGTGATGAATCCTATTTGATCATGATATGTAGTTTTTTTGATGTGTTGCTGTATTCTATTTCCTAATATTTTGTTGAGAATTTTTGCATCTATGTTCATCAGAGATATGGGCCTATAGTTTTCTTTTTTGTCATATGTGTCTGGTTTTGGTATTGGACAAAGATATTGGCCTCATGGAATCAGTTTGGGAGAATGGCCTCTGTTTCAACCTTCTGGAATAGTTTGAAGAGAATTCACATTGATAATTCTCTTTAAAGGTTTGGTACAATTCAGCAGTAAAGCCATCCAGTCCTGGGCTTTTCTTTGTTGGGAGATTTCTGATTACTGCTTCAGTCTTGTTGCTTGTTCTTGGTCTGTTCAGGTTTACTTTTTCTTCTTGGTTCAGACTTGGTAGTTGTATGTGTCCAGAAATGCATCCATTTCCTCCAGGTTTTCAAATATGTTGGCATATAGTTGTTGTAATAGTCTTTAATTGTTCTTTGTATTTCTGTGGTATCAGTGTCTCCTTTTTCATTTTTGATTTTTGTTACTTGGGTCCTCTCTCTTTTTTTTTTTTTTTTTTCCCCTGATGAAGTCCAGTTTATCTATTTTTCTTGTTTGTCTGCTTCTGGTATTGTATTTAAGAAACCATTGCCTAAGCCAATGTCACAGAGATTTACTCCTATGTTTTCTGCTTTGTGAAAAGCTTTATGGTTTTAGCTCTTACGTTCAGGTCTGTGATCATGCTGAGTTAACCTTTGTTGAAGGTGAGTTAAGGAAGAAGTGCCACTTTATCCTGTGCACGTGGATATCCAGCTGTCCCAGCGCACAGTTTTTTGGCCCTGCTCATAGGGCTGCAGGTGAGGGAGGTATGGCAAAGAGCATGCCGACATCCTCGCTGGACACCTCTGTCTCTCTCCCTGCTTCTGAGCAGGCCCCCGGGACCCCAGGTAGCCAGGCCCTGCCCCCTCCCTTCTGAGTCTGTTTTTCACTGGCTGGGGGAAGAGGGAGGTGGTCTGGGGTCAGTGCACTGTGGGAACGGGTTCTAGTTCCTTTTTTTCACTATTTCAAGCCCTCCCTGCTTTCTGTGCCTAATCATGGAAAAAGAGAGGCAAGGAAGCTGGCTGTGCCACCCTAAATGACTGTCTACAGAGAGGAAATGAGTCACATGAGGTGTGGGAGCAGCCCAGCTGTCTTAAGTGCCACAAACCTCACCCTGATGTTGCTATTTCCAGCCCCTAAATCAAGACTGCCCTTGCTGCTTGTAGACAAGGAAGAGGAGCTGGGCTGGGGCCACCAAGCAGAGCATGGTGAGTTCTGATTCAGGTGCCTGGGGGTGGGGGCTCACAGAACTGGGCCACCAAGGCTTCCTCTGTGGGACAATCAGAATTGGCAGGTGCTTCCTTCTGCCAGTGATGGGATGATGTGTTGATCGGGATGGCTACTGGGGACCACTGACAACACTGGATTCTGAACAAACCCTGTTCAGGTCATCACGACCCAGGAAAACTCCCTGAGGAAAATGGGCAGGAGGAGCTGCTGCCCTGCAACCAGGTGGCTGTCCTGGCAGTCACACACACCTGGGAAATCATGTGATCTCCAGCCGCTGCTAATGGCCCTGATGGGAGAGATCGCTATCCCTTAAGACTCAGCTCTGGGGTCATCCATCAGCTCCTCCTGGAAGCTTTCCTTACACATCCGCAGCCTGCAGTCCCCATCCCCCAGCTGGGTTAGGGACCCCTACTGGGTTCCTGTAATATTCTGTGCTTACCCCCATCCTAGCACCTATAAGCTGTTCGAAGCAATCATTTTTCTTGGTATTTCCTGCTAGTGCCTGGCACAGATGCATAAAAGGAGGGAACCTGCACCAACCAGCTGACCAAAAAAAAGGGGGGACTAAATCTTAGCTGTCCAAATGCCTCTAAGGTAAAATAACAGCTGAGTGGAGGGAACTAGACGGAGACAAATGTGAATTTTAGGGTTGTGGATGTTCAGTGGTGAGGGCTTTTCTCTCCATTGAGGACATTCCTTGGTTGTGTTAACTTTTTTGGGCCATAATTATTTGAGAGCAGAGACAGCCATAACCATTTTTTGTTTGTATGTTCGTATGTTTTTGGTCCCCTGATGGTCAGCAGGAGCTGGATATTTGTTTAAATGTAAATGTAGCTGCCCAGCCCAGGTCTGCCCAAGTTGCTGGGGTGGGGCCAGGCCAACCAGCAGCCCCCTCAGGCTCACACCCCACACAGCCCCTTGAGGAAGCCAGCTGCCCCGAGGGACTTAACAACTACTGACTTCTACTCTTGCACACTCATTTAGGCAGTGGCAATGTGGAGTTACAGATGCCGTTTGTCCCTGCTGTGTGTCAGGCCCTGTGCTAGGCCTTCTACACATGCTTACTCTCCTTCCGAGTGGTCCGGTACCATGTCCCAGCATGCCTAGCTGGTGTCAAAGGACACAATGACAACAGATTTAAAGATCTCTATTGCAGCAGCACTTCATTCCCTAAAATGAAATAAATGTCCCAGTGAGCTGAGCAAAATGGGCTGATGTTATAGACAGAAGAGGGCTGAAGACAGCAAAACAACAAGAAAGCAGCTCAGTCATTTCAAAGTTACTTTTCTTGTAAGGTGGGGACAGGAAGACAGAACAATAGAAAAATGACTGACTAGTTTACATCAGGATACTTTTGGCTGTCTCTTTTGTGTCAGGATTAAAGCAAAATAAGCTTCAGTTTCACACCTATTGCAGATTTAAACTGTCCTGTTCAGGAAGTTGCTGGTTGTCTTTCTCCTGATTTCTCAGAATGTCAGACCACAACCTAAGTGACATGGAATTTAGCAGGGGTGACTCTATTTTGAATTTTAGTCTTGTCTGTTGGGGCCTAGTGGAGGAACTTAGTCCAAAACAGCGGCCTCTTATAATTTTTATTTAACATTGGTTAATGGCAAATTGCAATTAGAACCCTCGGTGGTCCTGTGTAGATGTATCACCGTGATGCTCAGGCCAGACCTTCACAGCTTGAAGGACAAGCGCGGCAGGAGGGTCCTCCCCTTTAGAAGCTGTTCCAGTTCTACTTTTCACTGCTGAGCTGGTAGACGGGGGACTGAGACAGGAGAGGAGTAGAGGGGCAGAGGGGCCGTGGCAGGTCCCAGGCCCTGAATGTGAATTGTGAGCTCCTGCTTCCTGTCCCTGCAGATTCTTGGCACCTTCAGCTGCAGTGTCCCCATCACACCCTCAGCACTGTTTTGAATCAGCCTTTCATTCACACCCACCTTCGGGCTCCCCAATCCCACAGGGCCCTGCCATTCTGTGCTGCTTTTGGTGTGGAGTTAACAGCCCTCACCACCCACTCTGGACCCACCTGTTATCAGGCCCAGGTCTGGCTGCCTGCTCCCATTCAAAAGCAGACCCTCAAAAGTCAAATGTGGGTGAACATGGGAGTTGGCTTTTATTCAAGAATACCAGTGACCTGAGGAGATGTGAGGCTAACCTACTTCTCTGGTAAACATGAAGGAGAATGGCCAGGCTAAAGCCATCTCCAAGACTCAGATCCACCAATGGGTTTTTAAAGAGGGGGCTGAGGGAATGGAACATGGGAAATGAAAAGCAGGAGGGTGGGGAACATGAGCTGTGGGGGCTCTGTACAAGGAGCCAAGTGCAAGGTCTCGCAAAGGCTACCTCTGGCTTCTGTTCCCATCTTTGCTGTTATCTCAGCGTCTGGATAGTACATGCCTCCTGGCATGTCTGCAGCTTCAGGCTGGCTGGAAAACTTTACATTTATGTAAATGATGTCATCTTGCCCCATAAACAAGGTTCACAATATCAAATAACTTCTGCAGCCAGTTAAACCAACTGTGCTCCTTTCTTTGTGGGGGCCCAGCATGCAATGGCTGCAAACAGCAGCCTTGGTAGGGTACACAGCCTGTTGCTTGTATGGGTTGTCCAAAGGGACCTTGGAGACAGTCCTTTCCAATGGACGTTCATGTGTCTGACCTAGTGCTGTCTCCGATCTAGGATCCCAACAGGTATGTGAAAGCCCCAGGCCACAGTGGGAAGGGTTCACATTGGGACTAACTGCATCCCCAACCTTGTGCCCCTGGACAAGAGGTGGACCCTGCTCTCCTGAGGGCTTCCACTGTGTTGCCTCCTACTTACTCGTGCCCGCTAATAAATTCTACTTCCTGTCTAATATATATATATATATCTCAAATAACCATGGGAAAAGAGGGAACTCAGAGAAGTGCATGCTGAGAAGAAAACTGTGTCCTTTTAAAATATGCCCATAGCCCTTGTTGTTTTAGGTCCCATCATGGCTTCAGTCCTGCTCACTGCAGCACTGGGAGGGGACTCTGGCTGGGGAGTGAGGTGGAAGCTGGCTCATCTGGCCACCTTCTGTCCCTGCAGGTGTCATGTGATTCACTGGAGCTGCTGCTTGAGTGGAAATGCTCTCAGTGGTGGAGAATGGACTGGATCCCCGGCTGCCATCCCAGTAGGTGGGCAAGGAAGGATCATGGGTTGGGAAGGACTGCAGAGGACAGCCATTTCATTGATTTTTCTGAATTTGAAATGAATGGTTACTGTTTGGAAAGACAGGCCTCAGGTTGAGAAAAGTTATAGCAGAAGCAGACTCTGAGTGATACCAGAGGAGAGCGTTTGGGGAGGTCGGATAGCTGACCTCAACCCACCCTGTCCTCCCCAGGTTCTTGACTCTGTCATAGAAAAGAATTCAAGAGCAGAGTTTGAACAGAAAGTGAAAAGTGAAAACAAGTTTAACGTAAAGAATAAGAAATACACATTTTGCAGGGCAAATGTGGGCTGGCTCCAGAGAGTGAGCGGCAGCTGCAGAGTTCGATACAAAAGTAACAAATACACACTTCACAGACAAAGTGCAGGCTTGCTTGAGACAGTGAGCAGCAGCCCGCTAAAGGCAGGTTTAACAGAAAAAGCATGAAATACACACCTCACAGGTGAAGTGTGGGCTGGCCCCAGAGAGAGTGAGCAGCAGCCCTGCCTTCTTCCTGGATTTAACTCTTATACTTTGGCTATCTATACATATCCACACTATCTAATGAATATTCATCTAAGGGGGGGTGGTTCCCCATTATGTAACAGGTTATGTAACATAGACTTGCACGTGCTCAGTGGTCTCTTTGGAACAAGCTCACTGATCAAATTCCACCAAATACACTTAAAATATGCTAGGTGCTCTCTAGCACCTGCAGTGGAAGGTCATCCTACCGAGCATGCTCAATCCCTGGAATTACCTAAATCTTCCCCCTGCAGTCTCAGTCTCCATGTGCTTGTGCTGAAAATAGGTGCAACAAGCAATGGGTAGCTCAGATCTCAGAGGAGGGGCTTGAGTCCTAGGGGAGTGGTTTGAGACCCAAGTGAGCAGCCTGAAACCTGAGCCCAGGGAAACCGAGCACCTCACATCTCCTGAGGAGATCCTGCCCTTTCCAGATCATCTTATTGGTGATAAATGAGAATTTACTTTAAAAAATTGCAAATTTAAGATAGGTTACCTGAAGACCAAGGATTTCCATTCAGCCCTTCAGCCCTCTGCCCTTAGGCTGTGATTTGGTCACAGTTTGGCCAATGCATCCAATTGGTCAGAAAGAGATACTCCCAGGCACTGGTTTGTTGTTTCAGTAATGAGGGCAAGTAATGGTAGCTGCTGCTGCTGCTGCTGCTGCTGCTGCTGCTGCTTCCAATTATTATTACTATTTAGTCCTGTGCTTTAAACTCAGTAAATATTTCCTGGCTCACTGAAGTCACCACTTAAATGCTGTTTTTCATCCTCAGTAAGTCACTTTGGGGGGTAGTTTGGGCAGATATCAAGAGAACAGGTGTCTTGCCCAGCATCAGCAAGCTGATCAACCAGATGAGGAACTGATGGGCTGTCCCCAATATGTCTCGATGCTCCTCGGGGGCTCCACGCCATTCTCCTGTGGCTGGCACCATTCCTCATCCATGTTACTGAACTGCCAACAGGTTTTCTTTTACTAATATGTTTAACTTTCACTGACTTACTAAATGTGATTTATTTAGTGGCTTTTTCTTTGAAGATGGAGTGGGGGAAGCCTTTCAGCTTCTGCAAATTGTACTTTCATTGTCACTTGGAATCATGCAGCCATGGGTCTGCATGGGGTGAGACAGGAAGTGGTGCTGGTGGACATGGAGGGAGCCGGGCAGCACACACATGACCCACAGGGGGTCAGGAGAGGCAAGGGCACTGCATGTGACTGGAGATGTCACCCTACCCATGTGTTTTCTGAAATAAAGGCCCACGGAGGGCAATCTTGGGAAATCACTGCTCTCACACACTCTTCTTTATC
>NW_007742927.1:14427-17523 GCF_000696425.1 Galeopterus variegatus
TTCAGCAATGAGGGCAAGTAATGGTAGCTGCTGCTACTGCTGCTGCTCCCTATTATTATTACTATTTAGTCCTGTGCTTTAAACTCAATAAATATTTCCTGGCTCACTGAAGTCACCACTTGAAGAAATACTACATTTTTTCATTCTCAGTAAGACACTTTGGGGGGTAATTTGGGCAGGTGTCAGGAGAACAGGTGTCTTGCCCAGCATCGGCAAGCTGATCAACCAGATGAGGAACTGATGGGCTGTCTCCAGTGTGTCTCGCTGCTCCTCGGGGACTCCACGCCATTCTCCTGTGGCTGGCACCATTCCTCATCCATGTTACTGAAATGCCAACAGGTTTTCTTTTACTAATATGTTTAACTTTCACTGACTTACTAAATGTGATTTATTAATGACTTTTTATTTGAAGATGGCGTGGGGGAAGCTTTCCATCTTCTGCAAATTGTACTTATGTTCTCACTTGGAATCATGCAGCCATGGGTCTGCATGGGGTGAGACAGGAAGTGGTGCTGGTGGACATGGAGGGAGCCGGGCAGCACACACATGACCCACAGGGGGTCAGGAGAGGCAAGGGCACTGCATGTGACTGGAGATGTCACCCTACCCATGTGTTTTCTGAAATAAAGGCCCACGGAGGGCAATCTTGGGAAATCACTGCTCTCACACACTCTTCTTTATCCCATCCCTCCAGCACCTCCTTGCAAGCTATACAAGGGTTGGGATTTTTAAAAGGAGAAACAAAAATCAACATGAATTTTCTACCAGCTTGTAAGGGTGGAGAACTCCTTACCAAGGCAGGACACACATTCATGCATGAGTCTGAGGGCTTGGGAGAAAAGAAAGGATGTGGCCCCACAGTGCAGGTAGGCTCAGTGATCCAAATACTCTGACAACCTCAAAGACCAAAGACCAAAGACGAAGGCCAGAAGGTGGATGATCCCTTGTGGGCAGGAGGTCAAGTATGTTGTAAGTGACTAGCTCTTGATAAACCAGGGGAGAGAGCACCAAAGCAACTGGTATTTGATTTAAAAATCTACACCCCTTGAGGATGACATATTTTTAAGGTTCCAAGAAAGTGGTTGAATTGGGAAATGAAGGAGAGAAGCTCTGTTCATCCTTTGTCTGCACTGCCTCTTGTGGGACCACTGGCTCCCGTGACAGATCCCACCTTCGGTCCCGCTTTTCTTGCCCATGGCGCTTGTTATTTATATATGAATATTTAACTATTTACATTTTAGTTTCTTACCATATAGCTAGAATTGGTTACGAATTTTATGTTTCAGTGAAAAGTATTTTATACGTAGTGCTTAAAGGTGAGAAAATAAGATTTGCAGGTGGCCTGAGGCAGGACAGGGTCACTCTGTGTTCCCCTCGGACACCTCGCTTTCCTCTCCCTCGTCAGGCATATCTATGTACACGGAGTCCTCTGTTCGGGCTGATTCAGGGAGCGTCCTAGGATAAGAAGAACAATGTCAAGGCTTTTACTCTTGAAAACAGCAACAAGCTGGCCAGTTAACTCGGCTGCTCAGAGCGCAGCCTCACATCACCGAGGTCCTGGGTTCAGATTCCCTTACTGACCAGCCACCAAAAAAATAAAATAAAAATAAAACTTTCATTATCTCCTCATTGTAGATACAAATTTTAAATTGTTCCAAATCATTTACCCTCTATTCTTTTACCTCTCATCCTCATCAGAAGATGTCTTGTTGTGTAGCTTTTTGGCCATGTTTTTCTGGTGGGTCGCACTCAGCAGTTTATATATATACCTAAACCAAAGAGGCTTCCTTAACTGGAAAAGGCCCTTCTAGAAAATAAAAGGGGACATTTTAATTCTGCATTTCCCCTGCTATATCTGGGCATAGGAGTGAATCCTTCTCAAATTTACCTGAGAGTGATTTTTCTTTGAGCATTTCCTATGCTGCAGAAATCTGAAAAAGCCCCTTGGGAGAAAACACATGCACAAGACAATTAGTTGTGCCATTTTCCATGTCTCTCACAATGTACATCTCTGGTCTTATTAGGACTGAATGTGCACCTCAGTCCATAATCACGAGTAAATCACCACAGACCAGGGAACTTCAAAAAAAGTTTCATGCATGGGCCGGCCCGTGGCTCACTCGGGAGAGTGTGGTGCTGATAACACCAAGGCCCTGGGTTTGGATCCCATATAGGGATGCCCGGTTCACTCATTGGCTGAGTGTGGTGCTGACAACACCAAATCAAGGTTTAAGATCCCCTTACTGGCCATCTTTTTTTTTAAAAAAAAAGTTTCATGCATGCTGGGCTTCCAGAAGCTCTCTGTGTCTGTCCAAAAGGTCCTCAATGTCTCTGGGGAGAACTGTGTATGCAGCATGGAGTACAGGCAGGACTTTCAGCCCCATATAGTCCCTTGACCAAGCGCCCTCGTGCAGTGAACAAAGCGCACAGCCACACTGGGCAGAAGCATCTGCTGTCTCCAGAAGCATTTTACATCAGTCCCTTTCAGACTGTCTCACAAGTGTCATCTGCTAGGGGGTGGTGGATGAGGTGCCTCTGTTTTCCTAGCTGCTTTATCCTAGAAATTGAATCACATCAAGAAAATATGCCTGGGTTCAACTAGCCAGGTTATCTACCCCATTGATTTTAATACTGCAGGCTGTCACTGATGAGTGAGCAGGTGGTGGAACCAGTTTAAGGGACATGACTAGCACTAAAACACAAGATATTCTTTCTGAGTACAAACAGAATAGAAAAAATCAGAGTGCGTCATTTCAGAAACTACCTGTGTCTATATATGTGTGTACTGATTCGTGACATAAAAGGTAGCTCGCAGCTCAAGCACAGTAAAATCAGTGGAGAAATCCCCCAGCTAGAAAAAGAGTCAGCCTCTTCTGATACTCACTAGCAGTGTGACCATGGGGTAAGATATTTTCCCTTTCTCCTTCTCCATTTCCTCATAATAAACGGAAGAGACAAAACTACTGTCTGAGGTCTCTCCTAGTTAAGCTCTATGAAGTTTGGATAAAAGGAATAGAGAGTGGGGCCCCAAATCCAGTAGGATAAGAAGGTAGGTTTTTCTGCCACTTTGGAGGAAGGACTCATGTATTCTACCTT
>NW_007742927.1:19446-20298 GCF_000696425.1 Galeopterus variegatus
TACAAAATTTGTGCAGCTGGCATTTGATAGTGAAAATGGCCAAGAATAGCTATGAAAGGTATGAAAAAGAAAACCAAAGAGCACGAGCTTGCCCAACCAAACATATACCTCAAAATACGTTATAAAGCAACTGGAATTATGTAGTGTGATCCTGGTACTGGCACAGGAAAAGACAACTGGATCAAAGAAGAGAGGAGTCCAGGTAAAGATGGTATTTTAGATCAGTAAAGAAAGAATGGACCATACAATTAAAAACTGCCTTAAAGCAATTGAATATTCATGAAGGGAAAATTAAGTTGGACTCTCTAACTAAAACCACACTAGAAGGCAAGAAATTAAACGAATTCCAGATGGATTGAAAAATATAATATAATGCTAGAAAAGTACAAAAAGAAATTATCAGAGACTGTTCTATGAAGTAACAAAGGCCTCTAATAAGACTCGCACCCCGTAAGCCACAGGCTAGGGCCGCAGATGCGACAGCACAGACGATGAATTCCCTACTGTTCACAGCCTTTGGCCCTTTCTCCACTGGATTGTCTTCTTGCTGGTTTATAAAACTCTTTATATTAAATATATTAATCCTTCCAATGGTTTTCATTGTACTTCCATGTTTCAAATATTTCCCAGTGTTTCTTTTTAGTCTTTAAGGAGGCAAAACAGAGTGGCAGTGAGGTGCGCAGGCTTTGCAGTCAGGGGAACCTGGGTTCTGCTTTTGGTTTTGCAATGGTGGCCTTAAATTGATGTCCTTCCTCTCTAGAGTGGGATGTTAATCTCCTCCTCACAGGACTGTTGTGAGGATTAAATCATATGATACATGGAAAACGCTTTGTCCTGGGCTCGGCATATTAA
>NW_007742928.1:0-417 GCF_000696425.1 Galeopterus variegatus
AGTCTTTAAAAGGACAGCCATTTGTTCAAAGTCACTTTAACAGGAAGGATCATTGAATTAAAAAAAATAGGGAGAACAGAGGAACTATTCGAGTTTCTTTGAAATCTAACTTGAATTTAATGCAATAAAATGTCGGGAAGGTCCAATTCATAGAGACAAAGTAGAATGGTGGTTGCCAGAGGAAGGGGGAGTTGTTATTTAATGAATATCGGGGCTGGCTGGTTAGCTCGGCTGGTTAGAGCGCAGCCTTGTAACACCAAGATCAAGGGTTCAGATCCCTCTAACAGTCAGCCGCAAAAAAAAAAAAAAAAATGAGTATGGAGTTTCAGTTTGGGAAGATGAAAAAAAGTTCTGAGGATGGATGGCGGTGGTGGTTGCACAACAGTGTGATTGTACTTAGTGCCACTGAGCAGGACA
>NW_007742928.1:5901-6122 GCF_000696425.1 Galeopterus variegatus
TCAGTTGGATAGCCTTTGGAAATTGTGAGTTCACCATGATTGCAAGTGTCAAAAGCAAGGGTGTCATAGAATCTCTTCTTTGTTAGGTTAGAAGCTGGATCAAATGACTTTGAAGGTCCCTTACAACTTAAAATTCTGAGATAAATTACATCTTAGAGACTTAACCTGGAGACATGAAAATTGCAGACTATTTATAAATTTTTCTTTTGCTGACATTTCTT
>NW_007742928.1:11764-12040 GCF_000696425.1 Galeopterus variegatus
TCTTGAATAAAAATTTAACTAGATATTAAAAACCCAGAAAGATTATTGCAGTATTTTGGATGTAATCATTATACATTAAGGAAGTACACCAATGACATAAGCCTAGATAGGTGCTATATAAATCTCCTAAGGATCCCTGGATTATTATTTTGGGACAGGAGTAGGTATTATTTTGTTTAATGTAGGTAGAAAGAAAGATGATAGTAAAAGATAAGTAACTAATAATCAGAGCAGTTAGTTCATCAGTTGGATAGCCTTTGGAAATTGTGAGTTCAC
>NW_007742928.1:14219-14596 GCF_000696425.1 Galeopterus variegatus
TATCTTCTAGTCCAAATGGGAAGTACTTTTCTGGAGACACAGTAACAGTGACCAGAGCCGTATTATCCTGAGAACCAAATAATGTTCTTTCACATTCTCTCATCCTCAGACTTATGGTAATGGTTTAGTTTCACCCATCCTTTTGTTTTTTCATACATTCAGTACCTACTGACAGTGAATTAACTGCTAGGTGGGGGGTGGTTAGGGGATATGAGGGTAAGGAAGTAACTTTAAATTTGTACCTGTGTGTCCCTTCAGGATTATGCATGTGTTTGAAATCATGAATTTTGAATATAAGGTTTCTAGATTTCTGTAGTGTAATATAATTACAAGAGCAGGCATGTATACAAACTAGTATGGTACTGAGGCCAGAGAGA
>NW_007742928.1:19968-20297 GCF_000696425.1 Galeopterus variegatus
CAACTAAGACTAGAGAACATTAACTATATTCAGTAGTTATTAAAAATTTGATTTAGTATTACATTACCAGTTAAGGTGAGAGTTGAAGTATAAAGACAACATGTGGTAGGATGATCAAGTGATAAAGGGGGAATACAAAGGAAGCGAGAGATACACACATGGAAAAGGTGATTAGGTTTTAAGATATTGGTTGGAGGTCGAACCCACTTCAGAGTGTTAATCGTTAGTAATTAGCATCCTTTGATATATTTATTAACTTCTTATTAGATATTCATCTATACTTTGAGGTGACTATATCTTCTAGTCCAAATGGGAAGTACTTTTCTGGA
>NW_007742929.1:0-20282 GCF_000696425.1 Galeopterus variegatus
GGAAATGCAAATCAAAACTACACTGAGATACCATCTCACCGCAGTGAGGATGGCTAAAATCCAAAAGATTTTGAATGATAAATGCTGGTGAGGTTGCGGAGAAAAAGGAACTCTCATACATTGTTGGTGGCCCTGGGCGGGGGGGGAAGAAGATATAACAACTATACCTTTTTGAAGTTGTTACAACAAGCAAACGGAAAGGACATTCTTGGGGGGGAGGGGAGAGAGGGAGGAGGGAGGGAGGTGTCGGTGATGGGCCATAATAATCATATACATTGTATATTGACAAAATAAAAATTTAACGAAAAAAATATATATAGAATCTAGCAAGCTTCTTGCAATGTATGTTTGTCAATGGACCCACAAACTCCTCTGTCTGGGCAATTGCTGTGCATGTATCTTCATACAAAATATATAAGCTGTTTTCCACTTAAACTGATTTGGTTGGTGGTACCTCAAGCCTCAGTTCCTATTGGAACGTCATGGAGAGAGCACTAGACCAGGAGCTGGAAGTCTAGGGGTTTAGAATTTCTGTTGTAGAAAAATCGTGTGTCTTTAGACAAATCATTTTACCTTTTGGAACCTCAGTTTCTTTGTCTACAAAATGAGACTAGTATATCTGCACTGCTTACCCCACAGGATGGTGATGAGGCTTAAGTAAAAAACATCATGTGGAAAAGTGGTAAAAACTTTAAAAGGCTATTCACGGGTGTTGCTGATAATGTGTTGTTTATGGATTGGGACTTGGCAAACCACAGAGGCAGTGATGAGATTTCCCAGTGCTTATTCTCGCATTGTTTGGCTGTGGCCTTGTACAAGAAATATTGTTTTCATCCGCCAAACTGCCTTTAATGGTTAAAATGCTGACCAAAAGAGTCCTATTGATATTCTAGATGGCTTAGACAAAACTGTTTTGTTTAACTCAAAGAATTGCATCAAACGCCATCCTCTCTTCTGTCAACATCCTTTCATTTCTTTTAAAGCCAATACATTATTTGCCACCAGGATGCCTCTCTAAGCAGAAACGTGCCCCCTCACAGCTTGGCTCCATCCCTGTCCTTCTCTCAGCAGTGTGCACGCAGACCCTCGGCACCCACATCCCAACGGGCCTCCTGCTGTGCTGTTCAGTTCAACAAACACTGTTCGTAAACGTCGTGTGTAAAGCAGATTTTTGCAAACAGAATGTCCAATTTTCATATCAGTTAATGCACGCTCCCTCTTTCGTTTTGGTATGCATTTGGCTAGCGTTGATGCCCAGTACATTAGATTTGGTATTTATCTCTCCACCACATTCAGTTTTTGATGACTGTAAACATACCATTGGTAGGAATCCTGGTGATTCCTTTTATTACATGAAGAATCCTTGCCAGTAAATAATTCGAGCCTTATCTACCATGAACATGTTCTTGTAGATGGCTTTTCATGTAAGAGTTATGTGTGGATGTGTGATATTTATCTTTTCTCTCCATTTCACTTTTGAGTCACTACTCGTTTAAACATGTGGGTGATGAGTATTGAGCATGGATCCTCTCTCCGATGTCGTCAGAGTGCCGTGGAGCGGCAGGGGAATAAACAGCAGTGACTGCCACCTAAGCCAGCCCTGACCAGTGGGTAACTGCAGTCATGGGAATTACAGGTTCTCTCTGGAGACCAGAATTATTTTCTGAGTCATTTCCAGAGCCTCTAGAAGTGGCACTTCCTCTTTTTAGAGACCTGTTGTGTCAAAGTTAGATTTTAGCTGCTGGCCCCTGTGGAGGAGACGGGCAGGGACTCGAAAGCACACTCCCTGGTGCTGGAGCTTGAAGAAATCATTGGATGAAACACTCTCATATCACAGACAAGAAAACTGAGACCCAAAAGATACGCCCAGGGTCATGCTGCTGGTTAGAGGCAGCAGTCCCAGGACCCAGGGTTCTCCCTCCAATTCACTGAGTTCGGTTTTGTTTTATGAAGTTTAAGTTTTAGCAGTTTATCCTTCTGCAGAGGCAACATAGCCTTCTACAAAGCCTGTATCGTCTCTGAAGTCACACAGATCTGTGTGAGAGTCCCTACCCTACCTGATATAAGTTTAAAGTCTTTCTGAGCCATGGTTTCCTCATCTAAAAAATGAGGATAATAATACCCACCTTGTAAGATTACTGTCCTAATTCATATTAATGCATATGAAGTGCCTGGTACATACTAGATTAACACAGATATTATTGTTATTACTCTAAGTGATGGGGGTGGACAGACTGTTACCTCTAATTTTAATGTAAGTTGTACTTTCTATAGCATTTGTTTGGCAACTAAGTCTTTCCTTATCTTTCCAGCTTTGGGGTATATGTAGAATCAGGTTCCCCATAGACCTATTTTGGGAACCAAGTGTGTTTGTTCGTTTGTTTGTTTTTCTAGGATTTCTAGCAACCCAGTAATCTGGTTCTTGTAGCAGAATCTTGGATTGTTAAGAGGAAATCTCTAGTCTCCTTAGGCTCTGAGGACCAGGAGAAATAAATTCTGTGTTCTTCATTTAATGTTTCAAGGGCAACCGCATTTATCTCAAAGGAGGGAGAACCAGCTTGGCATAGGAGGTAAAATGTCCAAGCGGGGATAGAAAGCCGTGGGCTGGGGGTAGGGATGGAGTAGGGTAGTGAAGTAGGGAGACACTGCCTGAGCTCAGCTCCAGCTAAGATGAGCAAGAAAAGGAGGTGAAGGTTCTCAAATGCAATACTAGCTAAGAGGGCTAGAAGGTAAGTGATTAATCAGGGTCTGATCCTTTCTTTGGGAGTAAGACCCCCTTGGCTCTGCTGACCTATTGGACGTGAGCAGGCCAAGGTTAAATAGAGGCAGTTGCAGATTGGAGACTGGGGGCTGTGTGTGCACAAGTGCATGTGTGCGTGGTGGTTATTTTCAAGGTAAGTTAGAGCAAGATTTGTGCAAATTATCTCCCTCTTTAATACTTTTCCTAGGAAAAGGGAGTGAAAACAGTGCTTGGCCTGCAGGCAGTAAGGATGAGAGTTGTCTAGAACATCTGGGAGCCTACAGCTTGGCAGAGAATAGAGTGATAAAAAAAAGTCAGGAGGGAGGGAGGCTGAGTTCAACTTCCTCTTCTTGCTGGTGCAAGGTTGAGAGTCACCAACGGAACACTGTGGGAAAGAACTGGCTGGCTGGGCCTTGGCTCCTCCTTGTCCTGCAGATAAATAGATGACCTCAGCTTCTTGTCCTATGGAAGCAGCCCCTTCCCTGCTACTCTGCTAGAAAATGGAAAAAAAAAAAAAAAAAAAAGCAGAGGGGAAAATATTGCATCAGAAAAGTAATGGAAAAGAACAAGAAATGGAGGGTAGTGAAATAAAGTGAGGGAAGCAAGCCCTTAGGAACTTTGGCATTTTGTACAGTGGCCCATCCTGGAATTGAATTGAATTGAATATGGTCCATGGAATGCATCTTTAAATTAATAATGTGTTGCTGATATTATAAATTCCCAAGCTGGAAAGAGCCATAGCAGTCATCTGTGGTTGCCTTTCTGTCTTACGGATGAGAAATTTCAGGCCCTGAGAAGCAAAGGGGCCTGTTTGAGGTGAGGTGAGGTGGGCTGAGCTGCAGCCACCACCCAGCTCCACTTCTGGTGCTTCCTTGGCATCTTTTGGTTCCAGGCACACAAAGCTCTTCCAGTATTTGTCCCTCTCTGCTCACTCCCACCAACATTTTCACAATGATTTGAGTGGCTCTTGCCAGCTGAGAGAGAAAAGGGGGCCACTGAAGTCAGGTGCGAGGCCCAGGAGAGAAAAGGTGCTCTCTGTCTTCCCAGTCTTTGGAACAGGGCTGTTCTCAAACAATATTTGGGTGATATGGCTCAACATGAGCCAATAAATGGCAACAATGGCCCCAATTCTACAGCTACGGAATGCTCTTTTTCTTGCACGATTTTCGCAGTTTAATCTCCTGACTTGACCTTCTATTTCAAGCTTCTCTCTCTTTGCCTGTGCAACCCCCCCACCCCCAATCCACCCCATTCACGGTTATCAGAACCTTCCATCACTCTCTCGGTCATAACCACCTTTGTTGGTCCCACCACTTGTGGCTTAAAGCCTAATCTCCTTAGCTCAGCATTCAAGGTCCAGGAAATACATGTTTCACTCATCTTACAGCCACTCAGCATGTAATAAAATGCTTCTCTAGAACACTGCAAGCATCTGAGCCCAAAACAAATTCTGGTGAGGATCACCTTATAGTTCATTAAAAAACAAGCAAGCAAACAAACAACCCAAATCCTGAGACTTTGGCTTTAACCTTTAAAGCAAAGTTGAAATGGACCACTCTCAATGATGTGATGCAGTCGTGAGTTGAAGCTTAAACATTCCATTTAGAATGGAGATTATTCTGCTTTTTAACTAGAAATGGGCTCAGCATACAAGCTGAGCTGTGAGATTAGACTGGCAAATTTATTTCATTTTCTTACAACAGTGGTTTTCTCTTCATTTTTGGTCTTCTGTTGGGAAAGGCTTGATTTCCCTGGTCTTAAGAGGAGAAAATCACCTTAAAAGATCAAATGGTTTCCTGTGTATAAATTAAACCTCCAGGCTGGGTACAGTTGAGGTCCATTACTTAATGGCTTCATGATGATGCCTCTTGCAAGTGACTCCTGGAAACTGGGGACAAACTGAATGATCCAGAACTGAAAAAGAGCCAGCTGATTATTTATGTGCACTTCTTCCTCTCAAGCCCAGGACCTTGGTAAAGGCTTTGACTGGGAGAGTGAGATGTGTCTTCACTTCTCACCATCCAGCAAATGCCTCCACACCTTCCATCCTAACTTTAAGGGAAAGTGCGTTAAGAATATAATTTCTCTTCCCTTCCTTTTTTTCTTGGCTTAATTTTCTTTTTTACTCGCTCACTCAACATTTCCTTAATATACTCCAGTCCATCATCAAGATTAAAGTTTAGAATTCCTTTAAACTGAACAAAATGCCCTTTCAGGTTACTTGCCTTCCTTTCAAATACCCCATTCTGCTTTGCTTCCTAAGTATCCCTTCTGCCATCTGTGCTCCCATTACAGCTTATTAGTCTTCCTGTGCTGTGTTCTTTCTTTGGGGTAATCAAATGATCTCAGTCTTTGCTGAGAGAAATGAGTTCCTGGCACATGAAAATGTATCTTGAATTTCTAGAATACTAATTTAAGTCTGGAGATGTAGTGTGTATCGCTGACAGTTTGGGGCAAATCTGTCTTTCACAAACCACTCAAAGGAAGCTTGAGGATCTAGGCCTATGCTTTTGTAAGTAATAACTTGGGCAGTTGGGCTTGTAATTTTGTTTCCTTGACAGTTACATGAGAGGAATCCAAATCACTGTTTAAGACAACTAAACCAAAACAACCAATCTTGACCTCAATCCTCCACATACCCTTCATATTGTTTTATTTCAGCAACAATACTCTAGACAGTGGCTCCTATTTTTATTAACAATTCCTGGTCTGTTTTTCCCCCATTGTAGCTTCAGTTTTTAGTATATTTATTGAATGAATGAATAACTAAATGAATAAAGAGCCATTATTTCTCTCTTTCTTGGGTGGAGTGACTGAGTCCTAGAAAAACTATGACTTGTCCTAAGTTTCACACCAAATGTTTGGACCCTTGGGTCTGCTGAAGCCATAAAGGTAGACCTGCAAACTCATTCTTATCAACCATGCATTTATATAAGATACACTAGGGTTGGTCTGTTTCAGAGAGAAATTTTAAATCAGGATTGGGTAGTATATAGATGGAGATGATTTTGGTGTCAGGTAGCGTGGCATTTGAATCTTGATCCTAACCCTCATTGGCAATGAGACCTTAGACAAGTCATTTAAATTCTGTAATCTTCATCTGCAAAATGAGGATGATACCTACTTCACAGGATTAAACAAGTAAATGTGAGCGATTGCTACTGTTATCAAAAGTATTATGATATAGCTTTGTGATTATCCTTGACATTAAGAAGAACATTCAATAACTTGCCATATTGAACTCACATATATAAAGAGATGACATCATAATGCTTAAATGACAGTTTTTCCCTAGATTCTTAATATACTGTGATGGGATGGTAGTATTTATTTATAACTGCAGATTTGAATAGACTTGGGGGCAGAATGGAAGAACATGGGTTTTTCACTAAGATAGTTTTGAAACAAGGAAGCCTTTTTTCTGTTTTGGCAGTTAGGTTCTATAGTGGCATATTTTAGTTTTTCATATTAGGAATTTATTTCTGGCACTACAGTCTATACTCATTCAGATATTTTCTTCCTCCGTGTTCTGATGCTTGAATAGAAAGTGTGTCTAAAGTCTATGTGACTAGTACAGAACATAAAATGAATCCCAAGCTGTCTGTAGAGTTTATTCCTACTTGAAACCAGGAAAACCAGTCAGCTCAAGTAGAAAATAAGAATAGTCCTAATGGTTATTTGGCCTCTTTTAGAGGTGACAGTGTTGTCTGATTTTTAAAATCTTCTGAGACTTGATTCCTTCAGTGTTTCGTAGATAAGTCATAGTCACCCCATCACTGTTTTCTGTGTTGAGAGTGACTAACAGATACAGTTTCAAAAGTCTGGGTCCCCACATGGAGATTACTGACAAGGATAAACCAGACCCAGGTGCACTGAGAGCAAGGCCAGATTATGGTACCCTCTGAAGAGGAATAAACAGAATCAGCACAAGGTACAAGAGGTTTGTCTATTACAGAGATAATCCAACCACTCAGATAGTTTATTCATGATTGGTGGTTACTGGGCGTCACCAGAATTCCCTAAAGGAGACTAATACGTAACTAACATGAGACAGACTATGAGTTAAGTGATACAGCATGGAAGATAACAGGTTGTGGGCATTCTAAACACGATCCTGGAATGAACCTCTGAGCTCAGTGCAGTCAGTCATTTCCATCCATCCTATAGGGTTGTGTGATGAGAGTGAGGGGGATTGAGAGGGGGAAATGCCATGTTATCTGTCCTTAGGAAACAGCAGTTTGGTATGAAGGGAGGAGTACTGGACTGGGTGTTAGAGAATCCAGTCACAGTACTGCTTTTAGTTATGTAAACGAGCACGTGGCTTCACCTTTTGGGGTCTGTTTCCACTCTTGGAAACTGAGTGGATTAACTTAAACGATTTCTAAAAGATGTGTATTGGATGAAGGGTGGAGGAAAGGTGGCCAGAGAGAAAGGGAAGTGGGGCATAATTGATTTCATAAACCTAAATATGCACAGACTAACTTGACTATGAGGTGAAATTTAAGACCATTAACCAGATAAATTATTAGGAGTGTGCAGATGGGTGAAAAATTCAACTCTGTTACAAAGAGAGCCAAGCTCTGGAGTCTGAAATCCTATCTCTGATGTGCTCTGTGCTCAGGCAGCTTCATCTTTCCAAAGGCTCCCTCATTTAGAAACTACAGAGGCTGTGATCATTTATACGCAAGCATGAGCAGCATATTATTTACAGAACCACCAGAGATTAAGATGCCTTCTGTTCAAGTTGTGCCTCTGTAATTTCTGGCAATTTGAAATGAAGAGGCAAGGGAGGATGTGTGAGGTGGGGGAAGAATGTCATGCCCACATGTTGTATACTGTTTGTCTGCGTTTCTGAAGAGAATGCTCTTATGTAGAAGCAGCCCAGGATTGTATCTATCACCTGGTTGTAATGAAGAACTATATCTTTTTTTTTTTTTTTTTTGGTGGCTAGTCAATACCAGGATCAAACCCCGGACCTTTGCATTATCAGCACCATTCTCTAACCAACTGAGCTAACTGGCAAGCCCTGGAACTGTATCTTAATAGTGAGCAATGGAAAACTTGGAGCCTCATAAATAGTTAATAATCACATTGTGTACTACATTGGATTATGCTCAAAAAGTTCCCAAAGGCAGCAGAAAGGAGGGCAAATGCTATGGACTGAGAGGATGGGCTAGGTTCTAGCCCATATACTGCCACTAATTTGCTGGCTGACCTTGGGCAGGTCACTTAACATCTCCGGGTTTTAATTACTTCAACTGTACAAGACAGGAAAAGGAGGAGGCTGGGATAGTTTCTGAGGTTCCTTCTAGTTGTAAGATTAGACTCCATGATTCTGGTGTCTGCCATGAACCAGCCCTGAATCCAACCATATTTCTAAAATACTCATTAAGAATCCTGCTTAAAGGATAAAATCCATGTGGAATAAGTACCTGCACCCAGGTGCATTCAGATCTCTTTAGGTCCTCCCAATATAACCTCTGGCCACTCCCAGCCAGGTAAGCACATCAGCCTGCACAGGTGTCCTTTCAGTCCACACCTCAGCATGTGCTTATGTTTCCCATTTCTATATTAGCCTTCCCCCTCATTTATCCACCTGAGAAAATATTACACACCATTTAAGGCAAGTTCAATTGTAGTTTCCTCTGCTGCAGTGAATTGTTCCCTGGTCTCTCCCTGGAGGCTCCTTCATAGCACAATACAGGGCATGTCATGTTGCATACATAATTAGTGGAGTTTTTATACTGTCAAATTATTGGTGACTTGAGGGCAGGGATTGTGTCTTATGTCCATTGCTTAGCTAGACCCAAGCTTGTCATGAAGTAAGGGCATAATCCAACGTTTCTTCAAAAACCTGCAAAGATGATGATTTTCAGGATTATGATTTACTGATTTTGGGTCCCTAAATGCCAACCATTATGCTGGGCCTTACGTTATAAGCATGTCAATCTATTGGGACTCCTTGCCTGTGCTGAAGTTGGAGGGGGCTTCTTCTAGAAGATTCTGAGGGTCAATTTTAAAACCACTGATCTCTGACCCCATTGGGGGGGTGTTTCATCTTCTATTTTTATTGAAACATAATTGACTATACATATTTGTGGGTCTGACCCCATTTTTCACTTCTTGATAAAATTATCGGAAGCCCAGTAGAGCTGTTACAGACCTTACATGAGCATGGCTGGATTTCCTCTTGGGAAGGAGACCCAAAGTAAATTCTCTCTGTCTGTATAATTTGAAGAATTAGGGACCATGAGAAGCACGTTACTTTGAGCAATATTTCTAAGTTGGGAAATATTGGCATTTGGGGTGGGACACTTTTTTTGTACAGGATTGTTCTTCCTAGTGCAGGATATTTAGCACTCCAGATCCCAGCACACCAAAAACCAGTAGCAACACTGTCCCACTCCCCCAGTGTGCGTGACCAAAAAAAATATCCTTTAGTGAGGTGACATTACCCCAGGCTGAGAACCATTGATTTTAGAAGAAATCAGGAGGCCTCCCATACTGTAAATACCATTTTCTAGACTTGCAAGTTTAAATCCAAGATTTTCTCAACTCTAAAAACATTGATTTAGCTGCCAACCCTGGTTTGTGATTAGGTATCAGCAACATGAGAATTACTTTTGACTGAGAAGGATGGAAAGGATGGAAAACCCAACCCTTTCATTTATACAGACTTTATGGTCTACAAGGAGCTTTAATGAATGCTATCTCATTGGCCTTTCTTATGATGTGAGGGGCAGATTCTATTACTCCTATTTTAAAGATAAGAAAACTGAATCTTGAAGAAGTTCAGTAGGGCTAGTTCAAGTCTCACAGCTGGTACACTTCAAAGCTGAGACTGAAAACCAGGTCTTCTAACTCCTAGACCATACCACTCACCCAAAAAGTATTTAGGAAACCACAGAAGCAGAAGTAGAGTTATGCGTTGCATAATTGGCTTTGGTATTAGTGGTGTATGTAGTTAGTTTTCCAAGCCAGAAACTACAGTGAAAGGACATATCTATCTATTTATCTGTCTATCTATTTATCTATACATATATATGTAGAATATATATGTAGAGAGAATATATATATAGAGAGAGAATATATATATATATATATGGCCACTGTCAGAGCATTTTCAGCTGATTAGATATGCCATATTAAGTGCCGGATGCCCATTAGCAGATTTAGCACACACTAAAATCCACAGTGAAATAGATAGGTACTGTGGTGTATTGTATTTATGACTAATATGGTAACGTAGGTTTAATGAGAAGAAAATGAGTTTCACAACGTGATTTTGAAAGTTTTAGTCTTACTCTTGACTGAGTCCACCTCCAGGAAATAACACATTGGGAGCTCTCTCTCTCTGTCTTAAAAGCTGTCCAGATTGTACACTGAGTCAAAAACTTCAAGGCAGAAGCTAGAAGACTCCACTGAATGGCAAAGATGTGGTGGGCTGACTTTTGTAGCCTTAGAAGGTGCTGGATCCTGCACTGGCAATCTATCTATTTCGATGGTGCAGCTGTCCACACTTTCTGAGAAAAGGCATCAGAGTGATTCTCATTGCGTGCAGCAGCCTGCAGAGCACCAATAATCAATGCTGAACCACTGAAACAACTGATCCATGGCATCAACTGCCAAAGGACAAGAGCCATCTTCAGAACGACAAAGCAGATCCCTGTCAGTGTCATCAGAACAACAGATCCAACGTTCTATTCACTCTCTTGATTGGTTCTAGCCAGAAAATGGAAGTAAAAGAGAAATTCCTCCAGAAAAGTGGCCTATAAATGACACACAACAAATACCTAAGAGACTTGCTATTTTTGTAGAGGCAGTGTATCCTGATGGTTAGAGCACAAGCTTGTTAGCTGTATGAATGTGGGCAGGTTATTTAGCTACTTTGGGATCCAGGTTTCTCAACTGTAAAATGAGGATAATGACATTACTACCCTTGTAGGGTCATAGTAAATGTAAATAAGTATTAGCTAGCATTATTGTCATTATTGTTATTACTGTAGTTACTGGGTGAAGTACAGCATGAAATGTCAGTGCTTCCGATAACTAATAATATAAAAATAAGACTCTTGATTTATTTTTGACTCTTTAGGCTTAATGAAGCAGAATATAGATTATTCAAGCCCTTGACCCTATTTCATAGAACCGTAGAATGTTATAGCTCGCAGTTCCTAGAACACTATTTAATCCAAATCTTCTATTTTAGGTATGAAGATGCAGATGGTAAGAGGAGTTAAATCCTTGCCCAAATTCTTGCAAAAAGGATTCCAGGGTTTTAAATCCTTTTCTTCTGGCTCATAGTTCCTCACATGAAGTTTCTACTTGTTAACTATCTCTGAGCAATAGTTCTTTGAACTGTAGGTACGAAGAGAAATAATCTGAAATCCAAATGCATCCACTTTCCTACTCCTAGAAACTCTGGTAAAAGTTTGATGGGAGAGGCTAAACTCATTGACTAAAAAAGTTTTCATGACTGATAAAAAGATGCATGACATTAAAAGAGTCAAAGAGTAGTGAGTTGAGAGAGAGGAGACTCAAGTCTTACTTCTGCCTCTGTCATTAACTTGGGTGATTATTCTCAGCCTCAGTTTCTCTCTAAAGTGAGAGAGTTGGGTTATGTGATTGTTACAAAATATTGGCATAATAATATTTTGTATAGAAATAATCTCTAATGAACAATTAAGTCTTTCCAATTATGAAGATCGTTTTGTCATCAGAATGTTCAAACACCTGGGTGCAATTTTTAATTTACTGATTATTTTAAAAACAAATAAAGAAAGTGTTTTAATGAAGAGGCCATGGAAACCTGCTTGCTCATTTGTAGGACAGTATATTGGGTTGGAATACTTTGCCTTTGGCAAATGAGAATCAGTTAATTCTGGGCATTTGCTTATTGATTTATGGGAATAGAATGATCTGTTTTTCTGTCATTTTTGTCAGGAATCACCAGTTAAAACTCATAAAGGGAGGCCTAGTTATTCCTGGAAATGGATAATATTTTGTGGCTCATCAGGCTGTGATGTCACCAGCTCTCCTCTAATTAATACATGTGCTTTCATTCTAAGCTAAGCTTCTTCTGAATCTAGGAACAATAGCAATTGCTTCCCTCTACCATGAAGGCCAACCAGATACTTTCTTAAGGAAATAACAATACCTATTTAAGGTAAAATTGGAAAAGAACACACAACTTCATTGTGCTCTGAGTTTATGAAGTGACCTCATCACAGTAAAATGCATGACCCTTGGACTGATGTGTCCCTTGTTCTCTGGGGGAGGTATCAAGACAATTCTCAGGAACAGTCAGTCTTGACCATCACTACTTACACTCTCCCAGAGGGACTAGTATTGTGGTTGTCAGGATAAGATTAGATGTTCTGTGTTTGTTTCCAGTTTTATTTGCTAAAGGAAAATGCCATAGGGGAATACTCATTTCTTTAGAGGGGGTTGGCAGATGAGTGCGTGGCATGAACCGACCTGGAACAATGGCCTGAATTCAACAAATATTTATTGAGCACCCATGTATCAGGATCTAAGAGTTTCAGATACCCTTGATGACAACATTTCTGTGCCAATATAGGACACTCCTCAATTACATTATTGATTAAATGAACGATCGCATGCCATAAGGATGAGGCTCAAAGCTACATTGTCATTTCTCTTTATTGCCTGGGACATAAGATCAGAGAAATCTTGTAAGCTACAGACAAAAAATTAAACTCTTTTCAGCTCTGAGGTAATGGCATTTTCTCCTTTCCAAAATCCAAGCCCTTCCTCCAAAAAAACAAGTCCAACTAAGTGAATAAACCATGACTCCCAACAAAAGATGTTTATATTAAAGCTAGAATGATCTACTATAGAACAGTGTTGACAACCTCACTAAGTTTCCCTTCAGCAATATAATTCCATATGCAACAAAGGCCTGAGAATAGCATGCTTGACCAGCATCAGGGGCTAAGGGTATGTCTCAACTATTTCTCTGGCAAAGCAACTTACAAGTTACCATCCATGCCTCTGTTAAGACTTTGTGAAGTCTTAACCAAGGTAAACTAGAACTCTAAGAAGTGAATCACCTGTCAGAGATCCTGGAACCAGAGGTAGAATCTAAAGCCCTCAGTCATACTCAGCTCAGCTTCTCAGGCTCTTTGCCAATAGATAAATAAATAAATAATAAAATGACCTCACTGAGTTTTCA
Organism: Galeopterus variegatus; assembly: GCF_000696425.1. Classification (NCBI taxonomy): domain Eukaryota; kingdom Metazoa; phylum Chordata; class Mammalia; order Dermoptera; family Cynocephalidae; genus Galeopterus; species Galeopterus variegatus. Next base: position 12,936 of record NW_007742929.1, read on the forward strand.
GGATGAATAACAACCATAGTAAATACAATTAAGAATCATCTGATGAAATAGCTTCATTTCCAGGCTTATTTCTTACAAGGCCTGAGACTTGTGTTAGCCTTTGTGCTATAAGAGAAAAATATTTAAGTATCAAAATAGTGAGCCAAAAAGCCATTTTTGCATTTGAAAAGCACTCCTACTTGAGGCATAAATAACATAGATCCAGATGCAGGAGCAGGCAATAGATGTCACATTGGGAGTACATGTTAACTAGGTGCTTAAGGTTCTACTCATGACCCTAACAGACTTAACCTAGAGAATGGACGGTATAAAGACTCCTTACTTAAGATCAGAATCTCTAATGCAACCTGAAGAATTCAGTCAAATTAATGGCTTTTATTTTATTTTGGGTTAATCAATGCATTATTTTGTTCTGATTTATGAGATGGGTAGAAGCTTATTTCAGTTAGTAATCAGTTTAAATATTTCCTTTAAATTATCCCTCTCAACCACCCATATTGAGGAATATCTATAATACTTTTTTCTGTCATTATCTCTGAACCTTGAATGCCATGATAGGATAATTATTGACTATTTAAAATTATTAGTTAAAAGAAAAGAGATGTTTCAAACCACTGAGATTTCCTAGTTAAAATTTTTTTCTTTTTTATCCCAAGATGGAAATGTTTAGGGTCAAATAAACTAAACTGCAATAAAATACACAGTATTTCAGCTATTAGAGCCCAATCAACCAGAAATCTCAATAACCAGATGGTTTTCTTCAACATTCTACTTTGCAGTGAAATAAATGATAACAAAGGCAAAATACATTCATATTAGGGATTAAAAACATTCAGAAATGCATTCAGCTAAAACTATCCTATTTGTATATTGATTATACCATAGCTATATGAAATGATCAACCACTGCAAATTCAACCATGCTCCTTACAAAGTACTTTTATATGCCTACACTTTGAGTCTCACAATAGCCCTTTGAGATATTAATGGCAATTCTCATTAGCATTTTACAAATGAAGGAATAGAGCTCTAGAGGGCCTTATAATGTCTCCAAGTATTAAGTGGCACACTTACTGTGGACTCCAAGTTTTATATTATTTCCATGTTTATCATATAAGCTTACTAAGACGAGATACACACACACATTATTACATATATATATGTGATACATGAACTTGAATTCTGAAAGAACGTCCAGGTTATTTCTAAGTTGGAATTCAAGAAACCAGCAAACCCCATTTAGGGGACATTTTACTATATGGTAAAATGGAATCCATATAAAGCAGACCCAGCTCCTTAAATGAGACATGTGTTCTTCTTGCTAGCCTGACTGTCCTGGGCATATTTGGGCTGCTGGGAATATACTAGGCACAAGTGACTTTTTCTCTTTTCCTTGGCAGAGGCTTCAAAGCAGATTCTTATGTCCTTATTTCTTCCCAATTCCTAGTTCTTGGTGGCTGTGAGGACGTTTTCAGCATTTTCTAAAGCAGCATTGTCTGACAGAACTTTCTATAATGATAAAAATTTTCTATATGTGCACTTTCTAATAAGGTAGCCATTAGCCAAATATGGTTATTGAGCACTTGAAATATGTTTAGTGTAACTGAGGGACTGAATTTTAAATTTTTCAAATTTTAATTAATTAAATTTTAAATACAAATAGTTATTGGACAGAGTAGTTCTAGACAGTTTAAGATTCTGGCCCAAAGCACCTCAGAAAAAGCATCCTTGCAGGAACATGTAGTGAGGATATGAAAGAAATTATGTATTTAATTATGAGTTATGCCTTAACTGGTTTCAGAGGGGGTTTAAATGTTGACACTAGCAATAAGAAAGCATATGGGGATTTTTAAGCAAGGGACAACAATGGAGAGAATATGTTGTGGTAAATATTAAGAGATGAAAAATAGAACAGTGCCATATGAATCTTCTAAACTCTATGTATTACAGCAGGATGGACTATTAATTCAATACAAAAATTTCCTCCTTGCCAATGCAATTTCTAGGGCTACAGAAGTCCAATTAATGCAGATGAGATTTTGGAAAGGTAGGCAAGGAGAAATGAATAGAACAATGGGTTCTGCTGTATGTTGAAGTGAAGTAGAATTCTAGGATCACCTCTAATGAAGCTACGTACATGACAGAATTGTGAAGATTCACAGAAATGATTAATGAAAGGACTTAGCTTGGTACCTAGCATGTGTTAAGCATTTTATAGATATTAGCACTTATAAATGATGCTTATTTCTGCTGAGGTCTTTGCAGGCCATCTTCCAAGTCCCTATGAGAACATGCATAGCTGCTTAGGGTAATCAATTTTGGGCAAATCACTTTGTTTGGAATAGGTCATGGAAGAGGAAATATTGACAACATAAGGTTGAGCTGAGAAATGCCACACCACCCCTCATTTGTGAATTGCTATCATAGAGAAAGACAAGATACACACACACATTATTACATATATATGTGATACACGAACTTGAATTCATGTATCTCTCAGGTACGTTGAGTCAGACAACACTGGATTGGTGGGACCAAAGGGGAAAGAGCGGGAAGATAAAGTACCTGAGAGAACTATTTGTATTTTAGGTGTTTGAACTTGTGGTATATTATTGAATGTGGTTCACAGATACTCATGTTCTTGTCAAAGCCAATCAAGAGAGACAGCATGGAAGAGTATCTCGAGCACCACGGAGCAGTGGAAAGGGCACTGGCCCTCAAGTCAAGTTAACTGGCTTCGAATCCTAATTTTTCAATCATGTGACTTAGACTAATGACCATCTTTTGGTTTCCAAGTTTTCCTTCCTGTAAAACAATGGTGCAGAATAATCTTTAAGGTCATTCCAGTGCTAAAACTCAATAGTAACTATAAATATGAAAGCACACTTGGACTCTAGCTCCCTAGACTTCCTGAAGCCCTGTTGCTCATTCAGGAAAGCCTGCTGGTTTAGTTCTCTAACCCGTTTCTATAATTTTGGAGTTCAGGTTGTATAAACAGTGGCATCTCAAGCAGCCTGTATAAAAGCAGTTGAGAGAGTGGGAATGAGTGAGAGAGGGTGGGTGAACAGATTAAAGAGGAAAGTGTTGGAAGAGAGTAGAACATGTGGAAGAGAAAAGCAAGCCTCCCTTCTTTGTAATTTTCTTGCTATATTCCCCAATAATGGTTATTCAAAGCTGAAAACCTTGGCTTAAAATGGCTTGGAGTTTGTAGTTAAGCAGATGTGAATTGAAATCCAGCCCCTGGATTCAGTTTCCTTACCTGTGATACTTATGGTCAACAGCTATTATTAAGATAAATTAAATGAGATAATATTACCTAGCAGATAGAAGGTGTTCAGTAAATATTTTCTTAACTAGGTCTCCCAAAATTGGCTTAGTCCTTTTCCCATCTTACCCATAATATAAAAGATTAGTTAAAGAAACAAATGCACGAGGTTCCTTAGAGATCTATATCTAGAGCACATAAATAATGTGCAATGGGGAAAGAAGGGTGCTGAGGAGAGAAAAAGCCATAACCAGGAATAGAAAGCCCAGTCTCCCTGTTAATGAACCCTCACGTTGTGCAGCCTTACAATACTCTGGTTCCTGAAAGCCAAAGTAACACCTCTAACTGCCTTTTCAACACTTTACCGACAGGAAGACTCACTGCACAGGAAGAGGAAATAGAACGAGGTACCACCCAAAGTTAGCAAAGCTGGATCTTAGGGTTACACCTGCTCCTTGCCCTTCCACCCAGGAGTGCTGAGAACCTGCTTCCAATCAGATTCCAGAGGAAGCAGAGCATCTTTACCTGTTTCTCTGGGTAGCTTGCTCCACCGGACACCCTTTAAGTGGTTCTAACGCAGCTGGCAGGGAATGCTGGCCGGCCCTGAGCCGCCAGTTGCCCGGCGGTATTAGCTTCCAGCCTCCGATAACTTTCAGGACCGCGGACAGCGCCTCTTCCGCGTCTGTGGCCCAGGCCTAGTGCTCTCCTGTCCCCGGGCGCTCTCCCGGACCCCATATCCCGGAGCAAAGCGCGTTATCAGTCAGCAGCTTTCAGCCAACTCCGGCCAGTGACTGCCCCGCCACTAAGGCGAGAATCCCTTCCCGAGAATGGGTTCCTCTGAGCCTCTCAGCTCAAGACCTCAATGTAGAGAGCTTTGCACAGGGTAGGAGGTTGAGGGGTGCCAGGAGCAGGCGAGAGCCCTGCCTTCCCGCATCTTTTCTCCACCTCCCCTTCGCTTCTAATCATTTGGCATCTTCTATCTTACTCTTCAATCGCAATACAAAATACACTTGGGGGGGGCGGCGTGACTCGAGGGAGAGAAGGAGGTTCGGGGCTGCATCCCGAGTGGCCACCCTGCCCTACCCCGGCCCTGTGCATTCGTGGGAAACTGAAGTGCTCCGGAGTGGGGGAAGAGAGGAGACTGGCGGGGTGAAGCGGGGCGGGTGACAGTCCTCTCCTCGGAGCTGCCCGCTCTGGACACTTCTCCCGTCACGTTCTCCTTGCCGCCCCCGGCCTGATCGGGGCACCGGGCTCAGCTGGAGTCCCTTCGAAGAGTTTGCTCTCAGGTAAAAGGGCAGACGTTGACCCCATGCGCCCCTCGGGCTGCAGCCGGAAAAGCGTCGTTTGCTTTCTGTGGGCTCAGTCCGTCCCCCGGCCTGATCGGGGCACCGGGCTCAGCTGGAGTCCCTTCGAAGAGTTTGCTCTCAGGTAAAAGGGCAGACGTTGCCCCCATGCGCCCCTCGGGCTGCAGCCGGAAAAGCGTCGTTTGCTTTCTGTGGGCTCAGTCCGAGGCCGAGAACGGAGCTGACCGAGCCGAGTGCGCGCCAACGCAAGGAGGAAGGGACGGGCCCGGACCCTGCTCCCGGCTCCCTTCCTCTTCCTCTCGTTTCCATCGCACCAGGGCTGCGTTTGCCCCCACCCTGCCTGGCAGCTCCCGCGACTCGGAGCCCGGTGTCCGCTGACCCCGGGCGCTGTCCCTGCCCCATTCCGGTCCAGAGCCTGAGAGACCCCGACCCAGCTCCTTCCTTCTTCTAGGGGACCCCTTACCGGAGGGCGACCTCAGCCTACGCGCCATGTTCCTGCGTCCCCGCTCCCGGCGGCTCTGGCTCCCTGGTTCATTCCGGAAAAGGCTACCATCCCCTCTCGCGGGGGTCCAGCTGGGTCTCGGGGGTCGCGGAGGCGGACAGACTGCGGTGAAGGGGACCGTTCACTCACCAGAAGAGCTGGAAGCGATGGACTGGCTGCCGGGGCCGGTGGCTGGCGGTCCGCACCTCCAGCGCGGGGCTGTCCCTCCGGCTGTGATGGGGGGTGGTGGCGGCGGCAAAGGCAGGCGGGAGGCAGCCGCTGCTGCTGAACAGCTCCTCAATTATTCAGATGGCACCCCCGCCCCCCGCCCGGCACCCCTCCCCGCGCCTGCCAATCCGCCCTCCAGCTCGCCTGTCGCCGCCTCCTTGGGGTCACGTGGCCGGCCCAACCCCTTATATTATTGAGCCCGAGACTGGCACCAGACGCCCCCCTCGGCCCTACTCCGCTGTCTGCCACTCACGACTCCTCGCTGGCCTTCTGAGCCTCCGGGTGCAGTCTCCAGTATCTCAGGCCACGACGAGGCTGAGGGGTCGAGGGCGGGGGCAGTTCTCTGCCCTGGGAAAGCAGGGCTGGGAAGGCGTCTGCCAGCAGCTCTGCCTCTGCTCCCCAGGTCCGTTTCCTGCCCTCTGGAAGCTTCCCACTCCTCTGCGGAGCCCATACTGCTCTTAGACTACTTCCATCTTCCTCAGCACTACTGGAAAGAAAGGATGGGGGAGGATATTTCCCCTCTCCTCCTAGAGAAGACAAGACTCTCCTCCTTTTCGAAGCTCAAGTAGGCCACGTTTCTCTCTGGGTTCACAATATCTTATGGGTGTAATGAACATAGATTTGAGATTTGAAGACCCACCAGAAATTCCAGTCTCTATGACCTTGGAGCATTTAACTCCTCCTAGCCTTTCTTCTTTCGCCTGTGAAATGACCATCTCACAGGACCTTCATGAGAATTAGAAATCATCATGTTCTTGAAATTGCCCAGCCCAGTGCTGGACACGTATTTGGAGCTCAGTAAAAGAGAGTCCTTCTTCCCCTGACTCTGTTAAATTTTAGAACACAAGAAAAAATGTGATGCATGTGGGTAGAATGAAGGTTATCTTTTTAAACATGGAAGGAGGCTTCTGTGAGGTCAGGCTAGACAAATAACTGGTCTAAGTGGGAACAGGAGAGACACAAGGTTTATATTTTGCATTGGTCCTTTAAGGTGAGTGTGCCAGAGCCATGTTATGTCTCAAAAGGATGGGGACTGGATGGTATCAACCCAGGCATGCTTGGGTTATATCTTATTATTATATCTCAATAACATAAGGGGTTGGGCTAGCCACGTGTCCCCAAGGAGGTGGAGACAGGCGAGCTGGAGGGCGGATTGGCAGGTGTGGGGAGGGGTGCCGGGCGGGGGGCGGGGGTGCCATCTGAATAATTGATGAGCTGTTCAGCAGCAGCGGCTACCTCCTGCCTGCCTTTGCCACTGCCACCACCCCCTATCACAGCCCTCATCAGTGACTGAATTATCTAACACGTATTGAGTAGATTAGATGGAAGGTACCTAAATAATTCTTGCATCTTTGGTCCAAACCTTCAAAATACATGGGAGCTAATGAAATGTAAGCCCCCTGCCCTTGGAAATAAATTCATTGGGGCTGTGTTTGGGGAGAATACTGGCTGGCTGACACTCCTTCTCTGGGGTGGAGCTGTTCCAATCTAGTTCAAGGTACGAGTCTTCTCTGGGCCCCAGGGGCCCTGGGTCCTCCCCAGAAAGGTGACTGGTCATTGTCGGTACTGTCTTGGTAAGTCCACCTAGCTCAAGCTCATTATTACATTGGACCAGTATGCAGGCCTGAAGTCTTGAGACATCCCCATAATTTAAGCTTCTGAGTAGTCCTTCAGAGTGTGTGCGACCTCTTGGGATCCCCAAGAAGCCGTGAAACATTGCAGAAAAGCTTAAAGTTAAAGAATCAGAAGTTAGGGATCTTAGTGCAGGCTCTGCCAGTTACTTATCATAAGGTCTTCGGCAAATTGCTTAATGTCTGAGACTGATCTTTAAAATGTGAAAAGAATGTCTATCTGCCCTCTCTATGAGATAGTTGTGATCACATGGGGTAATGCATGAAGAGCCACTGTGAAAGGTAAAGAGTAAAAAAATACAAGCTATTAATATTACAGACTGAAGAAAACCCTGAGCCTGTTCTAGTCCAGATGCATTATGAGAGTGATAAGAAGTGGGATTTGTTGTGAAGTGGGCAGCTACTAAAATGTCGATGTGTTTCAGTAAGTCCGCTTGTG
>NW_007742930.1:0-1039 GCF_000696425.1 Galeopterus variegatus
TTTAGTACTGTCACAATGAAGGTCAAGATTCAATGAGTTTGGGGGGACATTCAATCCACAGAACAAAGCTCACGGTCTTACCATATGATCTGGCAATTGCACTCCTACGTATTTATCCAGCTTATATGAAAACTTATGCCCACCCCAAAACCTGCACATGAATTATTATAGGAGCTTTATTCATAATTATCCCAAACTGGAAGAAACCAAGTTATCCTTCCATAGGAGAATGGTTAAACATACTGTGGTGTATCCATACAACAAAATACTACTCGGCAATTTAAAAAAAGAATGAGTTATCAAACTACAAAAAGACATAGAAGAACCTTAAGTGCGTATTTCCAGGTGAAAGAAGCTAGCCTTAAAAGGCTACATACTGTATGATTCCATTTGCCTGTCATTCTTGAAAAGACCAAACTACAGAGATGATAAACAGATCAGTGGCTTTGATGTCAGAGGGAGGGTCCGGGGGGGGGCAGTAGTTCCAGTAGTTGGCTTCAACCTACCCAGTCCTCTTACCAGGTTCCTGACTCCACCACAGGAAAGAATTCAAGGGAAGAGTCACAGCAGAAAGTGAGAACAAGTTTAATAAAATAGGTAAGTTTAATAAAACAGGTTCCACGGAGAGAGTGTGGCACACTCCAGAGACTGAGCAGGGCCCACACCAAGTTTAACACAAAAGTAAGTTCAGTACAGGCATCGAGTCTAACACAAAAGCAAGAAAAACGTACTTAAAGTTCAGTACGAAGTGCAGGCTGGCTCAAGAGGGTAAGCAGCTGCTTCTGAAAGTAAGCTTAGCTACGAAGTAAAATATACACACCTCAACCAGGGAAGTGTGGGTTGCCTCCAGGAAACAGTGCAACAACCTGCCTTCAGCTGGGATTCAGTTTCCAGTTAAGGGGGTGGTTCCCAGCTGTATGCACCAGAATGTTCTGTGCTCTGTATTGAGCATGCCCAGTCACCAGATTGTGTGAGCCAGGCCCCTGTGGTCTCATTTTCCCCATGTGGGTTCCAAAAATAGGTCTAACTGACAACAGTA
>NW_007742930.1:2645-12162 GCF_000696425.1 Galeopterus variegatus
TTGCACACTCTGTACCCTTATGTGTAGGTTTTCCTGGGGCTGTTCCAGTTTTAGCATGGAAGGCTCCACGTCCTGGAAACTCCTCTGCAGCAAAGCTACTGATGTGGAAGTGTTCTCTTCCTCAGCTCATCTTCCTATGCTCTGCTCAAAGCTCCACGTCCTGGAAACTCCTCTGACCCAGCAAAGCTACTGATGTGGAAGTGTTCTCTTCCTCAGCTCATCTTCCTATGCTCTGCTCAACCTTGGCTCAATATCATCAAAATCCTCTACCCATTTCCTTCACCCAGACAATGTCAAACACACCCCCATTACATGCTTTGATGACAAATCTACTTCATAGTACAATACTTACTGTAGTTTTATTATAAATCCATTCTTGTGATTATTTGACTAACGTCTCTCTCTCCAACTGAACAGCCTGGGAGGAGGGCCGTGTCTGCTGTGCTTATCATAGCATTCCCAATGCCCAACACAGAGCCCAACATCCTTGTTGAATAAATCAATGAATAACGGAACTCCCCATCTAGTGACCTTTTGCTGTGTGGCTACACCCCCGTGGACTGGGACACAGAACGGTTTGAGGGAGGGGCAGAGGAGCGTGGAAACGATGGCTCTTGCTGGGTGGAAAAGCAGAGGACCGGCACTTAAAGGGGGAGGAAGGCTGCAGAGAGTTGGGAATGTCTCAGAACCAAATTTCTGCCTTCTTTACACTTTGTGCCTTGATCAAGTCCCCAACGTGGCACAACCTGTGCAGTTCAAGGTGTCAACACATGACCATGGTAGCTGGAAAGTCAAACACACGCTTTCTTTTCTGGCAAGGCTACACGCCTGTTTGAGGCTTATCTTGTAATGCTTGATCCACCACAAAGTAATTGGAGTAGAAAAGCCTCTCATTTTAGAACCACAAACCAGCACTGAAGTCCATCATCCTTTGCACGGAAGGGGTGTGCAGCAGGAGCTCAAGGCTGCCCCCACCGCTGTCGAAGCCTGGAGCAACTCGCCCCCCAGCTGTGTTAGGCCCAGGCAAAGGCTCTGGAAAGTGTAATCCCATGTACACTTTCAGTTTACTGACAACACTAATTAATTAGTGCTATGGTGGGAGCAGCAAACACTTTGTTTGAGGCTTATTTCTTCATCCATTTTCCATGTCCCCCAATTAGGCAACACTTGTGGGTGGGAAGTGCTTTTGCTTTTAAGGAATTGGTTAAAAATAAAAAGGATCATTTTGCCTACTGCAAGGAAAAGCAGTCCCCCTCTCTGCCCAAACAATCACTTCATACATTCCCATTGCTGTCTGCTGGAATCACAGGAGATTATGCCAACTGGCAGCCGTGGGTGTGCATTTTTAACTCACTAGGGAGTGAGGCAAGGAAAACATTTTTGTAAGGCTGTTTAAAAATTATTTGCAAGGGAAACAATTAAAAAAATGTGTGGCCATTTTCTTGATGTTGAAGAAATGCTATATCCAACATCTAATTCCAGTGGGCCAATTTTCTCCTGCAAGATTTATGAAGCAAATGCTGCCAAGCAGACAGAAATCTAAATAGTAACATGTTTCACTTTAATAGAACTTTAACTTAATAAGACTAATACCCAAAATACCCAGACAGTTTTATAGCACTCTAGTTATGGTATCTTGCTTTCCCTCCGGAGCCTTCGTGATGATAAATATGCTCTTGTACATCAGCACCAGAAGCTGCCTGGTGAACAGCTGTCAGGATGGCCCTGGCTGGGCCTTCAATCTTCCAAAATTAATTGAAAATTCCATTTCTGGACAAGCACACATATACCACATCTCTAGGGGGATACAATGGTCTCTACTTAGAAATCCCCACTACTTGTTTGGTAAATCTGAAGTTTGAGTGTAACCTCTATAGACACTGACAAGACACAGTTCGTTGTCAAAGTCTTCTAACAAAATTACGGGAAGGGTTTATTTTTGTTGTTCATCTGGAAAGAGTACTTAAACGCAGTAGAGACCCTTTATAAAATTGCAGGTGGCGGGGGATGGACATTGATATTCTAATATATTATTGTCAAAGTCTTCTAACAAAGTTACGGGAAGGGTTTATTTTTGTTGTTCATCTGGAAAGAGTACTTAAACACAGTAGAGACCCTTTATAAAATTGCAGGTGGCGGGGGATGGACATTGATATTCTAATATATTATTGTCTCTGACTTTCCTCTAAGTTTTTTTTCTATTTCAGGAACTAACGTTTGATCCACAGTGCACACAAATCACTGCAAGAAGGATCCCTGTTGCAGGGGACTCTGCTGTAGTTCACAGCTGCGGCAAAGAAGTCTGTGTTTCAAACTGTTTTAACTTTGCACTGATTCATACTTGGGCTGTATCTACTTCAGGACTGGCATGTTTGTGGCATTGTGCTGTTCCTGCCTCCACACAAGGAATCAATGGCAACCAATCAATCAAAACACCATTTCCTTTTGACACCTAATACAATCTCAGAATCTTTCTCAACACAGGGCTCCAGAGAGGCACCACCAATCCATTAAATGAGCTCAGCATTGGGACCTTCCTACCACTCCCTGGTCTATCTATTTAGATCATTTAAACAAAACAAAACACATTACTCCCCCAAACAACTGGCATTTTGGGGAAAGACCTTTGTAATCCATTATTTAAAAAATAAACAGTTATTAATGCCTTATGCATCTCCACTACCTGCTCCCTCTGTACTTAATTTAAGGTGCTAATGTTATTTATAACTTCATATTAAAGTGTGTCTTCCTTTTCTGCTGGGCTGAGTCTCTTGAATTCAGGCATATCGGGCTCCACCCCCAGTTCCAAGCATATGATAGGGATGTTGTTTACGCTCGATAGATGCTCATTGACTGAATCGAAAGTTATTTCGATATTCCAACATATTCCAGAGTTCCTGGAAGAAAAACTAAAAGCTTTAGAGAGTCCAGGAAGCACTTCTGCTACAAGACAAAACCAGGGATGGAAAAATGCAAGAGTAGAGGGGGGGCTTCCAGCACTTTAATTGCAATTAGAACCAAGAAACTGTGTCTCAAAGTGCACTTGCTAACCCAAGGTTCATCCAAACTGGGGAATGCTTTGGTCAGCAAAAGTGGACAGGAAAACCTCCTGAGAACAAGCTGTCTCACAAGATTTCCGTTACCTGCTGCTTCCAGTCGAATTGAAAATCCCTCCGGGGCAGCCTTTCCAATGGTGGTTTTGGCACTTTTTCCCCCAGATGGAGCCCAGAAGTGCAGGAGTGCACAGAAATCAAATGTCCTGGGAGGGGACTGGATTAAATGTTTTCAAACCTCAGAAAAGGAAAAAGAAAAAATCAGTTCAGGTAGAGTTCAAGTTTTGGGGTCAAGCTTTACACACCCCTGGGACTCTTTTGTAGTGAGGCCATTAACTTGCTCCTTGAAATCATACCCTGGAGAGCTTATCAAGAGCAACAGTGTTAGCTCCCAGCACTGCCCTTCTTTGTTTTGTGTGGTCCGTTTGTCACAGAGTGAACCCAGATTCTTGCTGGATTCCGTCTGCTGAAGGAAAAGGCGAGCCAAGTCACAGAAGAATTCAGCATTCATCCAGAGTCAGACGCCGTCTCTCCCTTCCACACTTCCTTCCACTTTCCTCTTGAAATCAGAACTTCAGAGGGCTGACCCTGGCACAGATCTGTTTTTCCTGCGGAGATAGTATCATTTCAAGCTGCTTTTTCACATGCAAACCTTTAAAGACTCTTAGTGACACGAGCATCATCACCCTCCCGAGATGCTGACAGATGAAGCTGGGGAAAAACAAAAAACAAAAAACCCCAGTCCTGCGTGTGTTTGAAAATGGAGCAATTCCATGATTTTTACCTAGTTTCGAGCACTTTCTCGATGTTATCCAGTGTGGTTGGCTTTAGCAATTCCAGTGTGGAATTGCTATTTTTCTGATTAGGAAACCAGGCTTCATTTTCATTTGCATGCAAGAATAATTCATGAAATGACTCTAGAGACATCTTATCAACCGGTTCACTGAGGGCCTCTCTCTCCAGCTCTCAACCTCTCCTCTCTTTGTGTGCTGTCTGCTTCTTGCTCTCTGAAAAGTTGTGAATTTTGATTATTCTTTACACAAGAAGGCTAACATCATGAAATGACTCTAGAGACATCTTATCAACCGGTTCACTGAGGGCCTCTCTCTCCAGCTCTCAACCTCTCCTCTCTTTGTGTGCTGTCCGCTTCTTGCTCTCTGAAAAGTTGTGAATTTTGATTATTCTTTACACAAGAAGGCTAACATCATCCTCCAACTGCAGGAAAGCAGAATCATGACATTTCAGAGCAGCGCCCGCAAAATTTGCTGTAAAGGACCAGATAGTAAACATTTTCAGCTTTGCAGTCTCTGTGTCACAACTACTAAATGCTGCCATTGAAAAAACAGCTATAGAAAATATACAAACAAATGGCGTTGAGTGTGTTCCAATAAAACTTTATTCATAAAACCCAGCTGTGGCTGGGTTGGGCCCTCCAGCCTAGTTTCCCCATCACTGTTTTAGTGGATTCAACCTCTGCTTGCTCATTCCACTCGTAGTTTTCAGTAAGAAAAAGTAATCATGATGACAAATCACAGTTCCCAAGATGCTCACTAGCATCTAAATATAGGAATATTCTTCTTCTCTTTTTTATATCAAATATTTACATATTTCTTGTTCATTGGGGAATATTCTTAATAAGCAGGTGTTTCTGCTTGGCCATGTATCCTCCCGAGAGACCCCTGACTTGCTGCTCCCTTGCCCAGCCTGATGACATGAGAGCTGTTTTCAAGGCTTGACCTTGGAAAAAAAGGAGCAAAAGTGTAAACATTTTTCATCTGAAGCCTCCAGGGAAATTTTAATTTGAATGGCTCACACCAGGCATCCTCCCCCACCCTTCCCTATTAGATACAAAACTTCCTTGTCCCCTGATCCTATTCATTTGGGACATAGGACTGTGTTACATATTCAGAACTATCCAGTCTGAGCCTGGTCCAAGGAGCCATATGGGCCCTGCTAGAACCCACTGTCCCCACCAGGAAGAAGAGCAACAGAGGAGGTCAGCGAGAGGTCCGCACCGCCCCCGAACACGTGCAGAAACGATCTGATTGCACCCGAGGCTTTCATTAGGTTAACACTGAGCACACTGAGCCAAACAGGTGAAACTGATTTCTGCCAGGCTCCCAGGGCCGGGGGCTGCCCGAGCAGAATGGGCTTTGTGTGAGAGGACCGGGATCCTTCTGGGTTGAACTTTGTGAGAAATTCAATTTGAGTGTGCACCCTTTTCACCTCTGAGGCAAGCCTGAGGCCACCTGAATCAAAACCAGATGGATTCTCAGGCCTAAAGACAACAAATAGCAGTTTGAATCCTGTCAGCAGAGGACCACCAGAGCAAGGGCTGGCCAGAAACGCAGCCACTTCTTTCTAGAACTCTGCCTTGATGCATATTAATGCTCACCAGATCTGGAGTCCAGCCCCAGCCCTTTTGCTACCCCTGACGCCCAAGAACATCACATCATTGTAAACTGGTTATTTGAGACTGTTCAAGTGAAGCTGGGAGTGCCCTGCGCCTCCAGCCTGCCTTCCTCTGCAATGTGCCCCTCGCGGGGGCTGGTTTGTTTTGGCAGGGCCAGCAGGTGCCCTCCCTGTGCTGAGATCTGAGCTCCCTCAGCGGTCAGTGGTGACCTGAAGTCTTGGGTGGCCGCCTTCACGCTCGCACTTCCCCGTCAGCTGATCCATCTACCACCCACACACTGGACGGTTCATGAGCTCAGAGATTCCTGAAGGAGGGAGCGTCAACCTTCCCTGCCCCCATGTCCCACCAGCCTGGCCCCCTGGAAGAGAACAGCCGCTTGGAAGTCTCAGGCTCTGCTTTTTCATAAACAATGAGGGAGGTGTGCATTTAAACATATGGTCTGTAAAACATTAGCTCCCTGCTGATCACTGAAATGGGGACTTGTAAACAAGTGATAATTTAGATGTCTAGAAGTTTCTTGTAAAATCACCTCTGAATAGAGAAGAGGGATCAACTGGTTATTTTTCAGAGACTAAGTTCGTTTGGGGACCTCAATCATATGAGCATCATCAGAGTGGACCTTTTTCTCCTACCTGATCATTAAATTCCTGTGCATCATAGTGGAAACCCAGGAGAGTCCTAAGCAGCCCAGGAAGTCACCAAGCAGCCCACTCCACTGCCATGAAAACAAAGCCGGGGGAGCCCTCGGGGGTGCCGGGCTTGGCCTTCATTTCTCTGATCAAGACAACCATTCAGATTATGGAATAAAATCCCCCTGACTGACTTCCATCTATTTCCATAGCATTGCCCAAGTTCTGGCCTTAGTCCCACCTCTGGAAGTCGTCGTGAGATTCCTGCTAACTGCAGAGTGAGCGAGCCCTGGGCCAGTGGACCGTGTGCAGGTGCAGTGTCCTTGCGGCCCACACATCCTGCTGCCGGCCTGGCCACCTGCTAGCTCTGCTCCTCCTGGGAGAGAGGACGTGGTTGGAGTGGGAGGCTGTGCTCTCTCAGCCCCATTCACTGCATTGCAAGAAATGAGCGAGGGAAACAGAGTACCTTGCCCACCTGAGCAAGCAGAAAGTGAAGGTGCTGGTGACATCCACAACAGGGGCAGGGGCATGCCCGTGAGCAGCTCCCTCCCCTGAGGCAAGGCTTTGGGTGGGTCTTGCCTACCACTAGGGATTTGCATTACAGTGGACTTGGACTAAACTGGAGTCATTTCTCCTTGGGGTATTACTGAATCTTCCCTTTGCACAGAGCATTTAAAATCCTGCAGAACGACCAGTGGGCTGGAGAAAGAGGCAGGAAGTACAATGGGCCACACAGAAGCTAGTCCTACTTTCTGGTGAGCTGATAGAGTAAATTCATATGAAAGAGTTAACAGGTCTCTCTGTGGCTTACGACATTTGTTTAGTGCTTACCGCATGCCAAGTGCTCTGCTAAACACTGTACACACGTTACTCTAGTCTATTCTCACAGCAACTTTTATTATATCCACTCACACAGGAATAACTGAGGCATAAGGAAAGTGACGTGCCTAAGGTGGGGGAGCCGATGGGTGGGGAGGACGGAGCTGACTGGAGAGACCCACCCCCCAGCCCCCCAGCACCTCATCACACAGGTGTCCATCCGAAGCAGCCCAAGGTGCGGACCTGTTCTCTGTGATCAAGTTAGGGCACCAGGGGCAGGGGGAATCCAAGATGCTGACCCAGGAGATCTAGGCACACTTCATATCGAAGACAGCAGGCACTCTCAGAATGGGAGCATGAGCACTGGAAGGAGACCATGCACACACACGTGCAAACCCCCCAAAACAGGTCAGTTTAGCAGCCTGCGGGATCAGTAAGGAAGGAGGGGGTAGCTGCTGAAACAATGGTCTTTCATCAACTTTCTCTCCCTTCTCTACATCTCCCCTCCTGACAGGGGTAAGGGAAAGGTTGTGGGGATGTTGAGGATGGGGAAATCACATGTGATGCTTTAAAATCAGAAGTCAGGTGGGGAATGTGGCAGTGCTTGCAGGATGGGCTGGGCAGGTCAAGGACCGAGTGTGTCTTGGCCTCCAGTGGCCCTCCAACTCTGCCCCACATGCCTGGGAGCTCGCCAGGCCTCTAGGTTTGTTGGGAAGAATGGCCATCAGGCCAGGCCCAACAATCCACCTGAGGTCAGCATGACCCAAGTCCCACATCCTGGGCAGACAACCATGGTGGTCATAGTGTGAGTTGAGGCCAATCCTGAAGTGTCCCTTAGTTCAAAAGTTTAACATCCCACTTAAGTTTCTAGTTTAAAATCTCTCTGTAACTTGTCCTCACAGGTCGAGCGGTGCATAAGGAGCTCAAATTTGGGGCAAGAAGAGAAATAAAAGGCAAGAACTGGCCTGTGGTTTTTGACCCTAGCTGCTCCTTGCAACCTCTGCGGGAAACGCTAAAGTATGCTGAGGCCTGAGCCCAGATCCCTCGAGTCAGAGGCCCACTCATGGGGCCCCAGCATTGGGCAATTTATTAAAGATTCTATGCACAGGATCCTATTGTGCAGCCAGGTTAGGACCCCTCTGCCAGCAAGGGAATGGGTGGGGGTCCTGTGAACAGCAGGCAGGAAGGACCCAGGCTAAACCCGAGCATTAGGATGAGGAAACGACTTGATTGGCCACAAATCACAGAACTTAGAAAATCTGATCTGGGGAACCCAAAGAGACCTATAGCCTGTGTGTTGTTTGGGGGGATACTTTTTCTCTTTGTTGATTAAAATTCTGTGCACTAATTAAAACAAGCTTCCTGTTTACTACAAGTAGGAGGCATTCGCACCCTAACTTCAGCTTCAGAGAGCAGCAATGATCCTATCGTGAGCAGCAGGGACAATGTCATCTCTCAGGCGACCCTCTATTTTTTACTTTTGAAAGAAAGAAAAGGAAGGAGGGGTGGAAGGGAGGGAGGGAAAAAGAGTTTCCTTGTAGAAACTTGAACCAAGACGTCTCTAGAAACTAAATGAGGAGGTGAGCCCCAATGTTGGTGGCCTGCGTTTTCCCTGAAGAACCTTTGAAGCAGCCACGTCTGTCTGGAAGCCTTTAAGAAAGCTGCAGAGAGTAGATTTTAGATGCTCTTACCACAAAAAAGAAAGAAAATAAGGTAACTACGGAAGGTGAGCTGTGCTTTCAGGTGAGCAGGGTCCGATGCGCTGCAGGGAAGTCGCCGTCCCCGGGGGGCGGCGGCTGCGAGTGATCAGAGGAGACGGGGTTTGCTCCACAGCAGACAGCCGAAGAGCCGAATTCGTTTCCGCCTTGTTCGAGACTCTCGTCAGATGTTGCTTGGAGAGGTAGCATCTGCCAGAAGGGGTTCTACGTACATGTTTTTAAAAAAAGTCTGTACTCTGCAAGATTCAAGTCGCCACAGTCACTCATCGTGGCCGAGTCAGGGGTGGAACGGGCGGTGTGTCGCCGTCATTCACTCCACCGCCCCATCAGGCAGCGGTTACGCTGCACTTCATTT
This sequence comes from Galeopterus variegatus, assembly GCF_000696425.1. NCBI lineage: Eukaryota > Metazoa > Chordata > Mammalia > Dermoptera > Cynocephalidae > Galeopterus > Galeopterus variegatus. The sequence continues at coordinate 11,633 of NW_007742930.1, forward strand.
CTGCGGTGCGTTTCACATTGCAGTAGTTCTCACTAAAAAAGTCTGTACTCTGCAAGATTCAAGTCGCCACAGTCACTCATCGTGGCCGAGTCAGAGGTGGAACGGGCGGTGTGTCGCCGTCATTCACTCCACCGCCCCGTCAGGCAGCGGTTACGCTGCACTTCATTTCTGCGGTGCGTTTCACATTGCAGTAGTTCTCACCAAGGCTTACTATTTAAAGGATTTCGCTGGGTAATTTACTTACAGAAGTAATTTAACAAGCTGTCCACATTCGGAATGACAACCCATTGAACATGACCGATTTTTTTTTTTTTTTTTTTTTTTTTCGCAGATAAAACTGAGATTCAGGAAAATTCAAGCTTTCAGTAGCATTTACAGGTGTTCTCTGAGCTGGACTTTAGAAACTTGGGTCCCTGCGTTTGTGCTGTCTTCACCTGCAGAACTGTTCCTCTTTATCTTCCCACGCACATTAACTCCATTTCGTTTTCAGTTTCCTTTTATTTCTTTTAACCTTTTTATTTCACATTTTT
>NW_007742930.1:17509-20279 GCF_000696425.1 Galeopterus variegatus
TAACATAGTCTTGCCCATGATCAGTTGTTCTGCTTTTAGGGCATGTTCATTGGTCAAATTCTATCATCTGTACTAGATGTATTCAAGAATATTCTGTGCTCCTTAGCACCTCTAGTAGAAGGTCATTCAAAGGATAAACTCCACTTTACTGAGCATGCTCAGCTATTAGGGTTCTGTAAGCCCATTCTAGCCAGCATGCCCAGCCACTGGATTTGCATAAGTCAGCCCCCTAAGGTCTCAATTTCCCTGTGTTGATGCCGAAAATAGNCCAAGTTATTATCAGTGGACTCTCAGCTAGAATCACAACAGAAAATTTCTGATCAAATGTTTAACAGCAATTGACCATAAGAAGTGCATATACTGGTACATTATTCCTCATTTAACATCTATCCAACAATTATTTATTGACCACGTACCATGAGCAAGGAGCTCGGTTACTGTGGTGAACTTGACACCATCTTGCGCCTGAAGGTGCTTGCAGCCCGTGTGTGTGTGTGTGTGTGTGTGTGTGTGTGTGTGTGTGTGTGCGTGCGCGCATGCGTGCGTGTGTGCGTGTGTGCGTGCATGTGTGTGTAAGACAGGGAGAGTGCTCACAAAATGGCACATCAAAGAACAGTAGAGCTAAGTCTAGAGCACTGAGGGGCACCTAGGAGGGCACCTGGCCCAGTCTTGGAGGGTGGAGAAAGGCTTCCCACCAGAGTGGCACCTAAATTGAGGCCGGAAGCGTGAATCAGAATGTGGCCAGTGTAGGAGGAGTGAAAGTGCTTTGGTCAGAGGAAAATGCATGTCAAAGACCCCAGGTAGCTTGAGTGTGGGGTAGGAGCACCTGTGAGAGTCAACGTGGGGGAGGTAAGTGGAGACCAATCACCTCCCAGGCCCAAGTGCGAGCAGAAGCTCCACGCCACGCTTCCATTATGCACCTCTGGGGGAATAACAACCTCTGGAGTAGTCGTCTGTGAGTTGTTCACTGGTAGAACCTGAAATCCTCCAACTTTGTCTCCACCCCACTTCTTCCTGCTCTGTGGCATCATTGCGCAAGGCTCGAGCAGACCACTTCACAGGGTAGGTGTTGGACAGGAGAGGAGGGCCTGACCTCTCTCTCCACTGAAGCCATGAGCTCCTTGTGAAGTGTTTCTACCTCCAACTCAGAAAACATTCACATACCAGGAGGCATTCAAATAAATGTTTTAATAGATACCACACCTCTCTCTTCCATAGTAACGCAAGGACGTGAATGCCTCTTTCCTGTGGCCAGTGGTTTGGACTGGCAGATTTAGGCAAGCTTATGTAAAAGATCTGATGGGGCTGCTGGGATGGATTTCCAAATAAGCAAGTTCTTGTTAAAATGGAGCACAGTGATGTGCAGACCCACAACGTGATGAAAGAAGCCCAAGACAGCATCTGAAATGACCCAGGAGAGGGAGAATTGGGGCAGAGGTGACCAGCATCCCAGCTTTGGCTAAATGTAACATGACTAGCCAAGTAAGAGAAGTCATTACAGAGAAAACATGGAAGTCCAGCCAAGACTTTGGGTGATGCAAAACTAAATATATAGGAGACATAAAAGTTTACAACACAGAGACTGTAGAATGACTGGATGTCTTTCATAGCGTAAGAATGCAGCTCAGTGGACCATCCCTTAGCTTATACTTTTGATTAAAACCATACAAATCTATCTTAGAGATCCAAGCAAGAGTGTGCATACCTGAAATTCAAACATTCTACCCTCTGGACCACTATTATTCCCATTTTCCTTCTACCTTTAATTTAATTAACGTAGCCATGGCCAAGCTAGAATTCTTGTATGTGGGCTTTGTACAGGAAATGCATAGAAATTAGAGATTTTTAAAGATTATTTAAGAGTTTGCACACAGGATCATTTTCAAGGAATACGGACCAGACTCAAACTTAGCCACAGTGCTCGGAGAAATGCTTGGAAAAATGACTGTGAATGCATCTCGGTGCTGCCTGCCTGGAGGGGCTGAAGGCTGAGCGGGGACAGACTGCAGCACGACCCATGTGAACAATCCTGTGGCCAATCAGAAGCTGATTTGGAGGATCGAGCAGGGAGGAGGTCAGCTGCAGAAAGGCTGGATGTGAGTCCTGGCTGTGGTCCCGTCCAGATGCTGCCATGCTCATTTCTACCTTGTCTGCTTCACTTACATCCACCTCCTAACTCAGCCAGAGTTGCAAGCACTCACGGAACTGCACTGGGCTAGATGACGAGAGAACGCCGAGGTTTGGAATGACTAACGCCAAGATCTGTCACACTAGAGAGCATTGTGTACCGTAACGAGAAGCCCAAAGGAATAAAAAAGTAACAAAATAATAATCATGGTTATGAGGTGTTTAGCAAATTCAGATTTCCCGGATATGCTAAATAATAAAAATATCTCTCAAGAAACATCTGCCCTAATAGGAAGGAACCTCATGGTTTTAAATCAGTTGAGTTCAGTTCAACCAGCCTTTATTGAGATTCTCTTATATTTAAGGCACTGTAAGAAACAATGAGAATAAACAGATGAATCACGCATTGTCACGCTGGTTAGGATTCTGTCTCTCTCTTTCTCCAACATCAATGGAATGGCCACATTGAGAGAACAGCAAACATCAGCTGATTGCCAGCCAGTGCCAGGCACTGTGCTAGGCCCTGAGGCTATGGAGTTTACTAAGACAAAGCTCTCACCCCCAGGAGCTCATAGGCTGAATGGCCATTGCTGTTTTTCTTCTGCTTTGTGAAGCACATAAATTCTCGGGATCAAAAGAATCA
>NW_007742931.1:0-857 GCF_000696425.1 Galeopterus variegatus
AGCAGACTTGTGGTTTGCATGGTCTCTGGAGGAGCCTCTTGTCCCCAGCTGCAAAAGCTGCTTTATCCATTACTCACTTTAGGGAGTGTACGTAGAGGGGCTGTGAATAACTCTGGGTGCTTTACACATTGGGAGACTGGGCACAGAGATGACGTGCCTTTGAGCTGAAAACAAGACATTGGTCCATGTAGTCTCCAATCATGAGCCAGTTTCCCCATGCAGTTGATTTTTCATCATGTGTCAAGGTTCATATGCCTTTTAGCCATCAGTCCCGGGTCATCTGCTCCTCAAGTTCATTACGGGAGGGTCTTCCTAATTTCACAGGAGATGACATTGTTTTTTGTGTCACTAAGAATTGCTTATTTCTAGAACCAGATTTCCTTTCAGGGTATCAAGTCTTCTTATGCTGGGGTCATGTCTCATATACACATGGGCAGGGAGCAAGGAGGAGGTGGCTCTAGACCTTAGAGCCAAAGCATCTTTGTGTTTTCAATACAGTTATCTTTGATACTCTGGCTTAGATGTATACATGGTTTGTTTTCTTCCTTTGTTCTCTACTTTGCTCTGCCAAGGTTACCATTGCTTTGCTAAGTTGGGGTGCTAGACCTACTTTTTGGTAATTGCCACCAAAACCTATCTTCCAGTTAGAGAGAGATAGCCTAGTGACTTGGAGTGAAAGCCGGTAGTCAAGAGAAAGTTGTAAATGGGCATGGAATGTCCTGGATAATTCTGTGGTGGAGATATTAATTCTGAACCACTAAGTACCATTAAAAACTTGATGCCAACTAGATAGGCAGAAATTTTTACAGATGCTGCCAGAGTTTAGAAACCACCCAGTGTGTCATAGCTTCAGAGGA
>NW_007742931.1:5349-17878 GCF_000696425.1 Galeopterus variegatus
TATCTGAATGTTATCAAAATATTTCTAGAAATAAGTAAGATCACAGAATCATAATTTTTTTTTATCTTAAAGGAGACTTTGAGATAATTGTTATTTAACAAAAAGCCATTAGGCTATTATATACATCAAGCAAGCTTTTCTTCTCATGATTTACTGAATCTGCCTCAGTGAAACTTTCCCCCCATCTGTCCGAGGTCTCCCTTTGGACACAGCATAGAACAAATCCATTGCTTTTTTGCCAAAGACTGTTCAAATATTTCATCTTCTCTTCACTAGGCTGAATATTCCCAATTCCTTGTCTGTGCGTGTGTATGTGTGTGTGTGTGTGTGTGTGTGTGCATTATTTATACTTTTTTTGTTCTTAATTTATAATTCTACAGACATTTATAGAGCCCCTACTATGCGTGAGCCTAGTATTTTTTATTTAAACCTTTTCTTTGCAGTATGAATTACAACCTGAAAACTAGTGGGGAAAAATCTGCTTGTATTCTTTTCCTTTATGCTCAGGTAATAGAAAGTGAAATGTGCATGTGTATGTGTTTGTGTGTTTGTATGTGTGATCTACACACATGCACATATATAAACATACATACATATTTTTAAGCGTAGGAAAAGAACACTAGAAAGTATATGAATGAGAATAGAGTTAAAAACTAAGTAGGCATTTAAAATAAATAAGTCCTTTGAGTTTTGGTAGTTTAAGATATTAAATTTTAGGGTTAAGTATAGCCACCTCTCAGAGACTGTCCAAAGATAGATCATTGCTGATTGTCAGGCCTAGATGCCTGTGAAAAGAGAAATTCAGCTTCAACAGCTTGTTGATTTTTGTTCCAGACCAGGATATAGAAAGTAAATGAAAACTCAATTGCAAAACCTGCATTAATTTAGACTCTGCTGTTCTCAATATTTTGGTTTTTTGTCCTGGGGAACTCAAAGTTACTTTTGTCTTTACTGGTAAAAATATTTATCCATAAATAAATAAACCTCTTAACTAAATTAATAATATAAGGAAGACTTCAAAGGGAATGTTCAAGAATTCAAGCAAGCACAATAGGACCTTCAAGTATCTTGTAGTGTATGCTGTAAATACTCAATAAGAATATTAATATGTCTTATTAAAACATAATTTATATACAATGGTAACATAATTATAATTACAAATCTTTCTTACAGATTTATCAAAACATATGATCTACCAAGGATGTTGTAGATCCAATGGAAAGAATTGGAATGAAATAATCCGACTTTTCTTTAACATACTCTCTAATCCATCAGTAATTCAGACAGGCCCTTCTTCAGGTTACTCTGAATTGGTGAGAGAACAGGCACATAAGTTGGATTTTGGAATCACCCACTTTCTTTACAGGTAATTATAAATAAGACTGGTTTCGGTGGATCTCTTCCTGAACCCATGGGAAAGACCTATTCATCCATCCATCCATCCATCCATCCATCCATCCATCTATCTGTTGAGTAAATACTTATTGAGCATCTGCTAGATGCCGGGCACTGTTCTTGGTGCTTGGACTATATCAGTAAACAAAAACAGCAAACAAAAACACGCCTCACTTCTAGGAACTTTTTTTACTTTTATTTTAAGAATGATAACTTTAAGTCATTTACTATTTTTGTGCACTGTCAACTCTACCCGTGAACTGGACAGTTTCAGCTGAAATTAATTATGTGCTCTAAGGACAACCGAGTCCAAGGTTCTACCCGTATTTTTCTCCTATTAAATAGCGATCTCCTTCCTCAGGCTGCTGATGGACTTGGTGGCTGAGTAATCAGGCCAGCAGGCTCAGGAATATATATGCTGGGCTGCTGCCACTGCGGAGTCTGGCATGGATCAGAGTGCATCACTGGGAAATAAGTTGAACTGGAGGAAGGGGATTCCTCCTTTGCTCCTTTGCTTTCCTTGCAGATGAGATCACTGCAAGGACAGAGCCGCTCTCAGAGGTTTCAAGCCCATTTCTTTCATTATGCTTATTTTCTTGTGGGCCAGCACTGCTTGGAACTCAAGCTGTGAGGTTTTTTAAAGTGGAGAGCTGTTCATTAAGCATGTCTTGAGGAAGAGGATGAAGGGAAAGAAAGTCTCCAAGAGGATAGTGATTTTATTACCATCATCAAATATTGGTTTCAAACTCAAGGCTGACTGATATGTATCAGTAAGCAGATAATAGTAACTTACATTTGCATGACCCTGGATCAGTCTATAGCATTAACATTTTCGTAGTGGTGCACAGCTTTCCACAGTTCATGTCAGGTGTTGTCTCATCTGATTCCAGGTAGGATATCCTGAGGCAGAAGAGATAGCCCTATTTTGTAGACGAGGAAACTCAGGATTCCAAGAAATTTGCCCAAGGTCGTATAGAAAGTATCCAAAATAAGACTTTGACCCTGTCCCTGTGATTCCAAGGCCAGTGCTCCCTGTAACTGGCCACATTTTTTCACTTTTATTATCTTGACTCACAACACAACAAATGAGATAAGCAAGGTTCATGTCATTGTCTTTTCCATGTCACCAATGAGAGAACTGAGACTTGGAGAGGTTAAATGCTTTGCTTAGGATTGCACAGATGGTGGTAGAACTGGGATTCTAATCAAGATCATCTGAAATGAATGGAAGTCTTTTCTGTTGTATCACGTTGCTTAATGTGTCAGAAACCACCACCCCACCTCCTCAAACACCCCCCCCTGCCCAGCCCCCAATACACTCATTTTAGTGTGGATCCATTACAGGGTAAACTAGTTGAGGGCTGCTGCACCTGATCCAAGAACTTACTGTGGTGGTAAATGAAGTTTTGTTTTTGATATGTGCTTGTGTTGTGGTTGCTTTTGTTTTGTGTGCTCTTTTTTGATGGTGATGCTCTTTTAAGATTTAAAGTTATTCTTAAGAATTCTTTCCTGTTGTTTGTGTACGAAGTATCTAACATTGGACTTATATTTAAAACAGCCTTATGAATATTCTTGTGAATTCCTCAAGCACCAGCGTACTGTTTGCATTTTGTAGATATATCTACAGATATATCTCACCTATCTCTGGCAGATAACATTATATCATGTTTTCCCTGTTTCTTGATACTTTCTGAAAGCATTGAAGAAATAAAAGAACTGTCTTTAGTCTTTGATCTCTCTTATGCTTTATGAATTCTGAAAAATTGAGGTAGAATAAAGTAAATTTATACTTCACTGCTTTTGTAAGTTTTGAGTAGCAGGTTTAAAAAATGCTTTAAAAAGTTTAGAAGCCATATTGAAGAGATACCAAAAATAACAATCTGTGGGGTCAGAGAAGATTAGGATACTTCTCTGACCCCAGCCCTTTGATTAAGAAGAATATATTTAGACATTTCTCTAAGGGTCCTAGATTCATATACCCAAATGACCTCTCTTTCTCTGGACATCAAGATGTATGTAGATGTTACTTTCTGAGGATAATAAATATGGAAAAAGAATTATCACTCCATGCCTCCAGAAATCACTTTAAAAAGGAGGGGGTGCTTTTTGTATGAGTTTCCTGAGGCAGAGTCCTTATGCCACCTTGTATTGGCAGAGATCTGGGGCACTGTGCTCAATAATGGCATGTCTTTGTTCTTATACAGATATACTTGCCAAATATATTTTTTATTTGCCTGTGCTCATATCCGTAATAGAGAAAGTAAATAAACTTTATGTAGCATTTTATGGTTAAGAACCACTTAGTCTTACATATTGAACTTAAGTAAGAAGCAAAAGATATATTCTCTCATGTGATCCTCACCACAACCCTCGGAATTAGCTATAAATTACTAGAACCAATTACTTATTGGGAAACTGAGTCTCAGGGAGGTAAATGACTTCCTCAAGGACACAGAATCTTCCATGATAGGACCAAAACTTGGACCTAGGTTTCTGAATCCAGAGTTAGCTCTGTCTGTTAGATGCCCAAATAATCCAAAAGCTTCAGCAGAGTCTTCCAGTATTAGTCACACTTTTCTGCAGTGCACTTTTGGAAGGCTTCCTGCTGTCATGGCTATTCCTGGGAGATGGGAATGGCTTTTCCTATATCTTTGTGCATTATTATTACTGCTGTTACTTTTAGTTCTATTTTCATTAAAAAAATGTACTTTCAGATCACGAAAATAGCACAGCAGTAGCTTATCACTGTGTTCCAGACAGAAGGAGCTTATCTCACCTACAAATTAGCAACACAGAGGTGAATCAGTGAAAAGACAATATTACCAGTTAATTTTCCTGGTCTCATAGGCACAGGCCAGGTATATCCTCAGCCTTGGGTAAGTTTGTTCAACAAATGAGTGATGTGTTGCTCTTTCATAACTCTTAGATGCAAAAGTAGTATTCAGACTATTTAATAACAACCAAGGTAGCATAGGCACAGGTCAGTCAGGGTGGACAACAGCCATAGCACTGGAAGCAGGGTCTTCAGGAGTACCTTCTGTGTGCAGGGTACTAACACTTTAACTGCTGGATCCTTGGAAAATGCAGAGGAGAGACTGAAGCAAAGAGAAGGTGGCACTTGGAGCTAGAGGTAAGATTAAGGCACAGGTGTTTATCAACTTGTATAGAAGCATTTCAGTATTTGAGGCAGTGGTCCACTTGTGCTGGTATGTACAATGTATCAGCCCAGCTTGCATGATTACAGGGACTCTCAGTGCACATCTGAATGAAGCCAAGAACATGTGTAATGTTTTAAGGATGTTTTATATGTCTTATTGGCAGTATGAAGTGGAACAGCCATATACTAACTATAATCAGCACTGGCTTCTGGTACTTAGTTCCGAGTTCTTTTGAGAAACTTATATATGGAGAAACTGTGGACTTAGCACTCACTTAAAAAAGAAGTAACTTTGATAAGAACCAGGTGGGTTTTTCTTTCTTCCTACTGGTTTGACATTTTTCAGATCTTACTAACTCTCCCCAGCTGTGCCCTGCTTTGGGGGACTTGTTTGAGACCCTGTGTGTTATAATATTCCCAAGATACTGCGTGGGCTCCAAGCTCTTCCCCTTTGGGACTCCCATGGTGATCTCCAAAGACTAATTTTCGTGGCAAAGGCCATTGTCTTGGGGACACCTGCCTCTCCCAGCTCTTCTTCCCTTATTCCAAGGCTCGTGCCTCTCATGTCATGTTTTCATCTTCATTTTCTCAACCTTAGGGCTGTGTCTTTGAAACACATGTGCATCTACCTTTAGACAGTTTATCATTAACTGGATAGACTTGAGGGTAGTTATTCACATTATTTAAAAGGACTCCTCAGTTTCGTAAAGTATTTGCTAGCCAGCTCCCATAAGTAGAGAGACTCTCTAGGGTGTTTGAGTGTGATCAATAACAGCTTGACAGAGAGGTTTGGTGAATTGCTAAAGAACTTTCAGCTAAAGTTGCATGTGCTATCAGAAATGGAGCTATAAATGAATAATAATCACTGAAATTTGTTTAGTTCTCTCGCTTTGCAAAGCTCATCCACACATTTTCTCACGTTCTCTATAGGATATCCATCCTTTATCCTTTGCAGAATGGCAAAGCTCCCCCATACATTTCTAAGGAGCAGTGGGGTGGCTGGAAACTGCCACCATTGCCACCTCCAGTGGCACCAGGGCCACGACCTCTACGCATCTTTAAAGTTTTCATCAAAGGCACATGACCCTGATAACACATGATTATGTCTTCATTCTCCCATTCTTCTTCTAATATCCCCCTTTCTAAGAAATTTCAAGGCTTTGCTCTTCTCTGTGAAATGGTTGGCATCCTCAGATGTAGGCCAAGAAAAAATAGGATTTAATATCCTGAACTCTTGCTTGCATACAGCATTTTATAAAAATTGCTGTGGAGCAAGGCTGGGTGTTCCCTGAAGCAGCCCTTCATGTCACCATCTGACTGAGGAGTGGGAGGGTAGCGGTCCCATCTCGCCTCGTTCCCACTCGCCTCAGCCCGAGAAGAGCTGGGCCCAGCTGGAGAGTGCAGCAGGGCTCGCCTCAGTGCCATGGGCCTCATGGAGAGGCAGCGACCTTCCTCCGGGGCTCCTGATATCGAGCTGGGGAATGAGTAATTGGGACTCGGCAAAGTGTTTAAACACCAGAATTGAAATTAATGTCCCCTCATTGCTGGGTACGCTGACAATACATTACAGCAAACACCTTCCCAAAGTGAAATGAATGTTTGTTTATCCTCATGAAATATACATCAAAACATGTTGGTGGAAGAAGCCCTAATGAGGGAAGGGGCCAAGTTTCCTGTTAATTCCAGGCCAATAGTTAACGGAGGAGGAGGGGGTTCCCCCCCTTTTTTGTTTTTTCTTTTCTTTTTCTTTTTTAGAATAACCTGTCCACAGCTGTGTATCTAGGACATTAATATGGGTTTAATGAAAACTCCAGTTGATCTGTCCAAAGATATTGATGAGCATGGCCCAGCCATATTAATCATCTCCTTGAGAGAGGAAATGAAGGGAATGGGTGAGCAGGTTTCTGTCAGATGCCAATCCAGATGAAGAGATGTGGAAAAAAATTTTTGGAATTTATTTTTAATTGTACATGTTTATGGGGTACGGTGTGTTGTTTCAGTACATGCATATATTGGGAAATGATCTCTCCTGGGTAGTTAGCATATCAAGCACCCACACGTTTATCGTTTCTTTGTGGTGATAACATTCAAGATCCTCTTTTCCAGCAATTTTGAAATACACAGTACACTGCTATTAGGTATCGTCACCCTAGAACCCTCCACAGCTACAACCATTTCTTGGGACATGGGTTGGGCCAAGAGGGAATGAGAAGGACCCATGACAGCACAAGAAATCCTGGGGCATATTTAACGTTAAATCATTAAGCTTCTGCCAATAAATCCATTACTGTTAATTATATTGAGATGGCCAACGATCCGCTGACAGTATTCCTTCATTGATTTTCATTCGCAGTGAATCGATGTTCTGGCTTGCATCTCTTTGGTGTTTTCATCCCTTCCTTTCTTCCTCCTGCTCATCCTCTCTCCCGTGCCCCGCTCCCCACCCCCATCCTGCCCCTCCCCCCTGCGCTTTTGCAGTAATGGAGTTCCCCTCTCACTGGTGATACAGTTCTCTCCCTAAGTGCCAAATGTTTCTTGATAGGAACAAGCTACATTTCTTTATGGCTTATGGCAAACTGCCTTGATTACTTCTACTGCTGTACCCATTATGTGAATTAAATATGTATTCAGTTGCATGCTGCTTGCGATGTTATTGCAGGGTGACATATGGTACTGACTCAATTAGAGTGAAACTAGCATTAGATAACCCTTCTGATTACATGCATCCTGACCGGCTCCTCCTCGGCCTCCCCTCTGTGCTCTGCTCTCCGGTGGCTGCAGGCCGCAGGTTTTCATTATTGGTTATCATCTCTGCCACATCGGATGCAGGCTGGGGGTTGGAGAGGGAGGGGCCTGTGCATCTCTGGGAAAGCAAGCATGTCAGACAGACAGACTGATAAGAAAGGGTTGGTGGGGAAGGAATATAAAGGACCTGATGCTTGCATTTGGAATTGACCTTTAAAATTATATTTTTTGGGAGTGGTTGTCAGGCCTACTATGAAAAGAGGTTGGAAAGGTCTCTCCAGAGTTATGAAGTGATTGCTGTGTGTGATTAGTCAGTCCTTACCTTGAAAATGACTCATTTAAAAAGAACACTTTGTTTTTTTCTTTTAATGGAGAGTTAATACTTACTCTAATACTTACCGTAATGCATTTTGTTTTTATAGCACACCTGTATTCATCACATGTTAACCCATTTGGGTCTCATCAGCATCTGACAATGCAGGTAGAGCAGGTATCATCACCCCCATTTCACAGATGAACCGATGGAGACACAGAGAGGCTACATAACGTTAGCTTGAGGTTACAAAGCCACTTGAGGGAAGGAATTCTTAAGAATGCAGTGCGTTCTGGAGGGCAGTTGATGGATGTGCTATAAAGTGACTGAGCGTTGTTAAATCTTAAAAAAAAAAAGTGTTTTGAGTGTAAGGGGCAGTAGTTGCTGGAATTGCTGGAATATCACATGCTGACACAACACAAATCATACTAAGAATGGTGGGCATGTATATTTCCTTCCGAGTAGTAATTTTCTCTTTCTGATAATTATATCTGTAGTTTAAGGTGTTCTAAGCTCTCATCCTTTGCTCTTCCTGCTTTATCTCTTCCACTTGCCAAGCAAGAACCCAGAGAGAGACTCTCAGTCCCGTCTAGCCACAATCTGAGGCTAAAGCATCTTCCAGGCTACCACCTCCCCCAGGGCCTTGATAGAGAGCAGAGAGCCTGCAGGCAATCTTGGATTTTCTCAGGGGCTAACAGAAAGGCTGCTGGACCCAAGATTGCCTGCTGACTATTGCACCATCACCCAATGAGACTTCTTGCCCGTGAGGGGCCCCAGTGAGCAGGCATGCTTGAGCATCTGTGATATGTCCTTGTGTGCACCACTCAATGTGCTGCGGGAAATACCAACATGTATATGGCCACTGGCCATAGGCAGCTCAGACCTGGGCAGAAGTGAATGTCATGAGGGTGAGGGCAGATGTAAAGAAGGATGGAGAGAACTCAGCAGTGCCAGAGACACACTTATTAATCTTAGCATTCCTTTATGCTGTCATTTAGCCCAGCGCTTTGAGTATAGCAGGCATGTAACAAATAATTGGTTGAATGGATGAATAAATGAATGAATGAAAGGGAGCAGGGTGAGGTCTGGTGACAATGAGGTGGGTTTTCATGGAGGAAATGGGGACCCTCAAAGATTACACAACCATCCATCCCCATCCCAGCCCCCTCCCACTTTCTCATTACAGCAGTGACAACCAATTCATACAGCACTTTACATTTAAAGTAACCCTTTCATGAAACGCCGGAAAGATAAACAAGACACGAACAAAAATGCTTATCTGTAGAGGCCAGGAGTGAGGGTGGGAATAGGGTGAATGGAGACAAGGGTGGGAGCAAGACTCGGCAGTATATGACAGTCATAATGTATTCATTGTAAGTGTACTTTTCATATTGTAAATTTATTACCTATTTAGAAATAATATTAAAATAAAAACACTGTCAGGAGCATTCGCTCTCCTAATCTTCACAGCAACCCTATAAAGGCGGGAAGTATTCTTATTACGTTCTAATTTCACATAAGGAAATTGAGGCACAGAGAGTTTAATTAACTTACCTAAGGTCATGGAATTAGTGCGTTGTATGTAGGGTCAAGGCTAAACCCAGACTGGGTTATTTCTACCACAGCACATGGCTTCTGTGAATCTTGGGCCAGCTGTGCTCATCTCCAGAAAGGTTTGTGCCTGTATGATTGGGGCCTTTCCTGGGACCACTGTCTGCCAGTGTAACTGTGTGTGTTCCGGAGGCCTCTGCAGGAGCAGAGAGCATCTGGAGCTAGGGGCTGTCCCACTACCACTGCGGCACAGCAGATTGAAACTACTGGTGACAGCAGAGCAGAGCTTGGAGTTCCCAGAAGAGCTGTCTCTGAACTGGCCCACAGTTCACCTCGCTGTAAGTGCGAAGCAGATGGCCTTCACCTGGTCCTTAGGGTAGGCCTGAGGTACCCTGGGGGCCTGCTGAGGAAGGAGGGAGCCATTGCAGTGACTGTAATACCTGAAAGGGCCTGAGGACAAATCTGACACATATAACAAAAAAAGTCTTGTAAATTTGGCAAAATGTGGCATTTTCATGGCATCCTCTAGATTGATACCTCCCATTACTCTATAGGTGTTTCCACCACCTAAGCTGCTTCATGTCTCTCCTTGCCACCCCAATCCCACGTCCCTGACTGTTTTCCCTTGGCCTCTACCTAGATCTGCCTCACTTGGTGGAGCAGGGATAGAGCCCATGCCCTTGGCTGCTCTAGTGTGCTCTCGCCTAACATGCCTGTTACCCCATCTGCACTTTTGCTCTCCAGGCACAGATAGCTCATAGCAAGGGCTTTTCCTGAGCATCACACAGCCAGTGAGGACAGATCTGCCCAGACACTCCTGGAGGGTAATCAGTCTCTCTGAACACTGTGACATCTGCCTTTAGCAATGTGCTGCTACTCATAGGTGTCTTATGTCCTTGTTTGCCTGTCAGAAGAGTTAGGACAGGGTTCTCCTAGTCCAGTCGCTTTTACGGGCCATGTTCTGTTCTGGTTTTGTCTGAAACTGTCCACTGTATCCTCCGCACCTCCGACCCAGGTCCCACCTCAGGGGGACTTCAGGACTATTTCAGACTTCTCAGACCCCTTCTCTATTGATCCTAAGATTTCTGGCTTCCTTCAATTGATTTCTAGAAAGCATCTTTGTTTCTGCTGAGGTCAAGTTTCTTCCTCTCCAGATCATAAAATCTCGCAGTTGACAAATCCAATCCTTGTTCTACACTCTTGCTGTATTTGCTACCTATGACCTTTCTGTTAGGGAACTCTTGCCTCTTGATGTTCATATTCTCCTAATTTGCTTCATACCTCTTTCGTTGGGCCTTCTCAGTTAACTTCAGCGGTGCCTCTTCTTTAAGTCATCACTAAAATATTCTCCAGCATTCCCATGCCTTCATTTATGACCTAAATACCTCATGGCCCACAAATATGTCCACCTGTAATCTCACTGAGGACAGGGGTCTTATCTTTCCTGTCAACCCTTGCATCTCCAGCAAACAGCACAAACAGCAAATAACACAATGTCTGCACTAAAGCAAGTGTGCAGTGAATATTTACCAAACAAATGGTAAATTAAAACCTGTATATTCAGCCCAGATTGATTTTGTGAGTTTCATATCTGCACATATAACTGCCTGGCAGGCATCTCTATATCCATGTTCAACAGACCTCAAATTCAACACATCCAGGGCAGACCTCATCAATCCTCACAATATATTTTCTTCCTGTACTTATTTTTTCTTTCATCAGCCCAATCCAGAAACTTCATCTTTGTATCAGAATCTTAACCTTTTTCTATGTCCTCTCTCCCCACTTCCATCTAATAATTAACCAATTGGTTCTAATTCTACCAGCAAACAATTATTGAACATCTTATGCCAAGCTTTGTGCCAGGTAAGAGAAAACAAAGCTACACACATCCTGTTTCTCATTTCATCTCCTTCTCCCCACCTGCCACAGTTCTAGGCCAGGCTCTCCTTATCTTTGACAGAGACAGCTATGTTTACCTCCTGGCTGGCATCTCTGCCCTCATATTTTCAAGCAGCCCTTCCCCTCTGAGGATGCCAGAATACTGTTGTTATGCAAACTTGCTTGCCTTACCTATCCAAAATTCTTCCCTGGTAGCCCCAATGTCAAAAGCTGCAGCCCTGAATCTCAAAACTATTGTGCCTTGATCAGTTGTGAAGTGTGTCACAAGTCATTTTGATATTAATAGTGGTTCAAGACCTGAAGTTTGCAAATTATTTAAAATTTTAAACCAATTCAAATTATCATCATAAAAATGCCACTTTCACTCGCTTAAGTCCCCATACGGTTTCTTGAGTGGAAGAGAAGGAGTGGCATTACAGCCTACTTAGAATTGTGTATTTCCAGGAGCACACCCTTTGGGGCATGCCTTAAATCTGATCATCATTGAGTATGCATGTACAATGAACACAGGTTGAAGTCTGAAGTATAAAACCTAAACTCCTAGGCACAACCTACATTAACCTTGTGATCTAGCCCTTGCCTACCACACCAGGCCTATTTCCTACCATTTTCTTACACTGATCATGTGCTATAAACGTATTGAGTTACCTGCAATAACAAAAGCCCGCTGCTTTCTTTTTTAACACCTCCGAGGATTATCTCTTCTACCAGGAATTCTTTGTACCTGTCATTCCCATAGAAAACTACTCCAAATCATTCAGATCCTAGCAGAGCCCCTGCCTAAGTATCCTGACCCAATCCTATATATTTCTTCCCCTTTACATCCGGTTTGCCTGTGTATTCCTTCATTGCACTTACATTACATATGTGTTGCATATTTATTTTCCCACTGAACTGTAAGCACTTTGGGGTTAATAAATTTGTATGTTCTTCTCTCAGTTTTTTAGGACAGGTCTGGACATATAGTTGGTGCTCTATAATCTTATGCACTGGTCCCAAGATTCTCCAGAGGCTGGCAACTTTAGTATCGTATCAAAACTTGATGGGCTAGAAAGAGAGTCCTGGATAGGGAGTCTGAAGAACTAGTCCTGGCTCTTCTGTGATGGTCGTGTGGACCTTGACATGTTATATAAAACTTATGTACATCTCAGTTTCATGGGACAGTAGGACTGTCCTATCAAGTGGTTGCTTAGACCAAGTTAGAAGATGTATATTGGGAAATATGGGAAACAGGATGTAAAAGGTAAAGTGAGGCCCATGTGGTTGTCATTGATAGTCTGACATTGAATGTCTAGCCAAGAGGTTTAGACTTATGATAATAAGTGGAGACCCAGTGGTTATTTGATCCCAGGTGACATGTGCTGAAACCAGACTTGAGGACTGTGAGAATGGGTTTGGCATTAATACAAACTAGAAAATTAGGAAAGAGAGAATTTGGATGCCAGATAGAAGTTTGTTCATTTCAG
>NW_007742931.1:19101-20279 GCF_000696425.1 Galeopterus variegatus
TATGTTGACCAGTAATATAATGGGGGTCCTCAAAATATTGAGCAGTAGAGGGATTAAATAATTTGCCCTAAGTTATCCAGCTAGGAATTGGCAGAATAGGGCTTTGAACCTGGGTTGAATGACTACAGAAACTGAGCCTTTAGTAATTGAAAGCTCTGCAGCCTCTTAAATATCATTTCTTTATGAAAATGTGAAAGCTCTACTAAGACCACCATTCAGATTAATCATCCCTTCTCCCCCGTTCCTATAACAAAATACCTGAAGCTTTAATTG
This sequence comes from Galeopterus variegatus, assembly GCF_000696425.1. Classification (NCBI taxonomy): domain Eukaryota; kingdom Metazoa; phylum Chordata; class Mammalia; order Dermoptera; family Cynocephalidae; genus Galeopterus; species Galeopterus variegatus. The sequence continues at coordinate 19,375 of NW_007742931.1, forward strand.
GCCCTTGTTTTATCCTTTTTCAGCCCTTAATTTTAGTCATTTGTTCATATGTTGCCCTCCACTAAATTATAAAATTTGAATACAAGAAAAATGCCTCCTTTATACATAGGAGTTCTCAATCTTACTTTGTTGGAAAGAAATTACATGAAAAGCTTACTTCTTCCCTAGGGGATGCCTTTAGTCATTTGGTGCCTTAAGGTAACCTTTACCTTTCTGTCACCAAAATAGAAAATATTAAAGTGTCAAGGAATACTATGAGCAGCAGTAATGAAATATGATATTAAAAATAATGAAATAATGTCACTTAGCNGGGAGCGCCCCCGCGCTTCCCAAGTGGCGCACTATCCAGTGCGCCACCGGGCCGGCCCCATTTCAGATTTTGATAGAACTTTTTGTTTCAATGAATGTTTTATAACTTCTGTATAATTTTTTACTTTCTTTCTTATTGGCTTGTCTCGCTAGCATTTTACCAGCTAGAGTCATGCTCTATTTTCTGGAAGTTCTTGCACCAAGCTTTCTATTTCCAGGGACTTCCTTTTTGGTAGAAGGCCAGAGTTTATTGAGTAACAACAGACCAGAATAAAATTATAGTGGGAAAGAACTGGGGTTTTGAAGTCAGACTGACCTGAATTTGTGTTCTGTGTTCTTCTACTTTGTGACATTGGCCAGGTTGCGTAATTTTTCTTATGTCTGTTTTCTCAATACTAAACGTAGGGATAATATCACCTACTTCATAGAGTTTAGTAAAGGATTATAATGATAACAGCTAATATGAATTCAGGAGTTATGTACTAGACACTGTTTCTTTACATTTATTATCTCATTTATTCATCCCTGCAAAATCTATGTTGACCAGTAATATAATGGGGGTCCTCAAAATATTGAGCAGTAGAGGGATTAAATAA
>NW_007742932.1:0-9960 GCF_000696425.1 Galeopterus variegatus
ATATTTCTGAATTTTTCTATAATTTTAAAGTTATACAGAAAGGCTATGTATATCTTTAATAAATTCAGTTATAATTATATAATTATAAGAGTGCAACACTTTTTCTATAGTTTATAAATTTGGAAATTTTCTTTAATTTTACTACTTGATCTTTGTAATACTGATAATTAAACCTTCATGTGTAGGCATAGACAAAGCATTTTAAAGTATCATTTTTATGTCATTCCAACACATATTCATCGAAGTACGGTTTTTAACCAAAAGAAAATATCCAAAGGGGTGAATTTATAGGTTATTGCACATAATTTTGAACCAAAAATCTTTTGAATTAGCTTTGCAGAAACTGATGTGAAGTCACAGTTATTTAGTGACATGAGATGTACTTTAGCTGCTGGATTTAAGAATTTGTTATGATTTGCAGTATTTGACGACTTCACATTTCAATTATAAAATTCTGTGTCACCACAATTCTTAGAGGTCACCTCATTCATGAGCTTTCCTCCTTAATTAGCATCCCTATTAGATTACCACAGAACATTTCCCTAAATACTTCCTGTTATTTTAATTAACATACAAGCCCTCCCATTCCATTTCTAGGAAGCTTTTGGAATGTTTTATAAAATGTATTCTATTTTTTGAGACATATGAGTATTGATTGTTGTTCTAAGAATGCAATTGGAAGTAAAGTGGAGGTGGGCAAACCATAAAAACAAGGTATACTAATTAGGGCAATACTAGCCACTGTAAAAAACAAGCCCCCAAATATGAGTGCACTTCGAAACGTTCATGGAAAGATTCATATCATTTTTTTTTTTTTTTTGTCTTTTTCGTGATGGTAAGGGGGATCGCAACCCTTGGTGTGGTGTCGCCCGCACCGTGCTCAGCCAGTGAGCGCACCTGCCAGTCCTATATAGGATCCGAACCCACGGTGGGAGCGTCGCTGCGCTCCCTGCGCCGCACTCTCCTAAGTGCACCACGGGGCCGGCCCAGATTCATATTATCTTTTAATTTTATTTTTTCACGAACGTTTTGAAGTATCCTTGTACATAGTGGAACAATGCAATGTGAGTTTATTTCTCATTCAAAGAAGTTCAAATGTGTGTTCGTGGTTTGCAGAAGGCACTTCTCCATGTGCTAGAGGGAACCTGAATTCTCTCTTGGTTCCTCTGCATCCACATAGTAGACAAGGAAGAGAAAGAGTGGAAAATGGCACAAGGGAGATTTTTATAAGCCACTTCTAGAAGAAGCCGGCGCCACTCTTGCTGGGCAGAACTCAGTCTTCATTCAGGCCCTGTCTACTGCAGAAAGTGTTCTCCAGGTGCCTGGAAGAAAGGAGAACAGGCTCCTATCATCTGACATCTACACAGCTCTCTGGCTCCACCTCCACTCTCTTCTTTCACTCTGTTCCAGCCACATTGACCTTTTCTTCAGTTTCTAGAAAGCACCACAGAGTCATGACACAAGTCTTCCTTCTACAGCTGTGTTAGTCCATTTTCTGTTGCTTATACAGAATACCTAACACTGGGTAATTTATGAAGAAATGAAATTTATTTCTTACAGTTTTGGAGGCTGGAAAGAGCAAGGTCCAGGGGATGCATCTGGTGAGGGCTTCTTCTCAATGAAGACTCAACAGGGTCCCGTAATAACGGAGGGTGTTAAATAGTGAGTGCTGGGCGAGAGCCCGTCCAAATGCTTTCTTCCTGTCCTTCTAAAGCCCCCAGTCTACTCTCTGAGAACCCATTAAATCACTACTCTATTAACTCATAAATGGATTAGTCCACTCAGGCGGGCATTCTCCTCACGGTCCAATCACCTCTTAAGGGCTCCTCCTTTCGAATGCTGTATTAGGGATTAGGTTCCACATGAGCTTTGGAGGGAGCACACATTCAGACCAGAACAACAAGAAATGTGTTTTGCTTTACCTAGTTTAGTCAACTAAATTCTATTTTACATTTGGAACACAGTTCAAATGTTTATTTATCAGATGTTTCTGCTACATACTGTTATGGTGCCTCATATTATTATTAATAACAAATGATTTGTAACATTCATAAGATTTTCGACAAATGTTTGTCTCTCCAAATAGACTGTAAATTCCTTAATGGCAATTACTGTGTGTGTCCACCCCCCATTATACCACAGGTCCTAGCAAAAAGATTAGAACAAGAAATTATATGTTTATTTAATTGATTTGTTTAATTAATGAATACAACAAAACTCCACCTTCCAATGCTCCTGTACTATGCGGCCTTGAACATCGAAACAAAACAATGGATTCTTCAAAGCAATTAGTGGTGACTATTTAAAGGGTCAAAATTGATTATAAATGTGGAACTGAAACAATGCCACAGGATTTCACAACTTCTAAAATAATTAAGAGAATGGCCAAGAACATCTGATTGTAAAAATAGATGCAGCATTTTAGCTATTATTTATTAGTAAAATCTTGATCAAACCCCTCTTACCTGGCTGCCATATAAGAATATGAGAGTCAATGCAGAGAATACAGAACATTTAGCATAATTTTTACATTCAGTTTATTTATTAGAACAAACGCTACTTCCATCTTTCTTCAACATTTACAAATGCATTTCTTTGCCTTTTTCATTGGTTCCTCTTTCCCAGTGCAATATTTATGACTGAGTGTCCAACAAGTAGTACTTACCCTTGTTTTCCTTGTGTTTAACTACTTTTTCTGTGACATGCTGTGTCATTTCTGTGACATCACCTCCTGACAGCATCACCTGTCATCAAATGCTTGAAATCTGTAATTCCAGCCCTGTCTTCTCTTTTGAGTCCTGATTCTGCATTTTTCTGTGTGTTGATTTTGACTCAAAGATGTTCTGAATTCACCTAAAACTTAATCTGCCCCGAATTAAATTTGGGATAACTCTCCTCCCTTTCATGATCCTTCACCAGCATTCTCTGTATTAATTCATAGTAACACCATCCATTGGTTGTCAAAAACAAGAGAGTCATTCATTTTTTCATTTCCATCGACACACTTGCCATGACCAAGAGAAGGAAGAGCCACAACTTCTGAGCCCAGAATGCCAGCTTCGGTCAACTGTGCCAATCCAAATCTGGCTGTCATGAAATCTGGATGGGAAAAGAAAGCCAGTGCCAAGGCTGTTCAGCAGGATGGAAAATCTCTATGGCTTGGAAGCCTCCCAGGTTCCTACAGAGAAACTTCATTCTGGGCTGGGGATCTCTGTTGCAGCTGGGATGAGATGGATACCAGGAGGAGAATATCCATGAGAAAATAGTCTCCAGAAAACAGAAAAACAAAAGGCACAAATATGTGGACAGTTCTGTAGTGGAAGACGTCCCGTTAGGTATTTGATGAGTGCTTGCACTACTGCCTTTGTGCCAGATGGTACCAAAGGCACTATGCACTGCATGCCTGTCTGCTTTCCCACCTGCCACCAGGGTCTGTGGAGAAGCTGCCATGTTGGCAGGTATGTGTGACTGTAGGATGAGCCATGTGTTGCTCCAATTCCCAAGAATTCACCCATTCCAGAGATTACTCTGATTACATGAAAAGACTCCAAATTCCTACTTTCTGTTACAGAAAGATTGTTGGAAACAGATCAGAACCGATGTGAGAATTCAAGTTCAAGTTCAAAAGATAGTCTCCTATGTTAAAGTATGTGGAAAGGCTGCAGTTTGCTATTCAAAACTCGTGTGACGATATCCATGCCAACCCAGACCAGGACTGCTTCCTATCAGAGGTCAACACCTCCAATTTCATCTTTCTCCCTCATTTGCAGGGACATATTTACCCTGTTTATTATCAGTGTGTGCATGGATGTAGACGCTTTGGTCCCTGAATGGTGGTACCTTTAGTATTTTTCTCCCCTGGAGCTTGGTTATTGCTCCCCCTCCCCGGGGTCTGCCCTTAGCTAGGCCAGTCCATTAGTAACTAGACTGCAGTGGGATGGGGGCAGCTGGATTGCATATCTGCTTAGTGCTGATCAGCCCTTCATGTTCCCAGGGCTCCCTTGTTAAGAATGAAGAGGGGTCAGGAGAGAGGGTTTAATTAGGAAGAAAAACATGCATAAATGTAAAAAATTGCTGAAAGGAGAAAGCTAGCCCTGTTCTTTGGGTCAAACCCTGTTCATTGAGCCTAACCTCCCACCTCTCGCTCCACGCTGCCACCTCAGCATGAAAGCTTTCTGGTTTCCTTACAGATTAGTGCTTAGCATGTAGTAGTTGATCAATAAGTGTTTTAGATTGCACAAAAAAAATTACAACCATTTGTAATGTTCTTCCCTTCTTTATTATTCATTTAAAATTTTATTTATTTCAACTGACAAAGATTCTCTCCTTGCCCAAAGTCTACTCAAGCTCCCCTAAACTCTTTTAACTAGGCCTGATTTTTGGACTTCTGTGTTTTTGTGCATTGTTTAATTTTAGCAAGATTCTTGCTGGGATGGTTTAGCCAGTTTTTCCCATCCTCGGTATGTGACCACCCTTTTCATCTAATTGAGTTCCTCATCCTCCACTATCTCCAGGTGATAAGAATGATCATATCTGGCCTGTCTTCAGGAAGCATCATCCTAAGTCTGTTTAGCTTGAATCCCCCTTAGCCTTAATGTTTGCTCTGAGTAATTTTCCATCCACTGATATGCACCGTGCTCCTTGGCTGTAAATTTCCACTTGCCCATGCTGTATTAGGAACCAGGCCCAGCTCTATACTGAGTTCTTTTCCCTCTATTGCAGTATTCCTGAATAAATTCTATTTTTGCTGCTTTAACTACTGTCCAGCTCTTGGTTTTCTTTGACAGAACAACCTATCTTAAGCATCACTTCTCATGTGAAGACTTTCAGGCATTTCCAGATAAACCTATATAATTAGTCACTCCCTCTTTTGGGCTTTCATAGTGCTATTTGTAGTTGGCACCTCTGTTACTCTATTATATAACTTATTTTCTGACTAATGTTTACACACACGCACACACATACAACCCAGTTATTATTGGTATATCTGCATCGTTGAGTAAATAAATTAAACTTTTTTTATCTTTTTTGTCTGAGCAACTTCCAAATCATCTGGCTTTTAGGGGACATTTTGTAAATAAATTACTTAAAAAGCAAGTTCCTTTCATGGTATTAACTGTTAAGAAAATTTTATGCCAACATCTCAGTAGCCAATTGTGGTTGAGAGATGATTTAAAACTAAATAACTATTCCTCTGCAATTTTGTGTCCTCACACATCAGCTACTCATCATAATAAATGAAGAGAGGATATGTTGTTCATTACAGGCAATGATATACTGGTAACTGTTTAATGACTGACTCAAAAAAACTTAAAAGTCTCAATCTGTAGTGTTTGCTGATTTCTATGGTGTGAATACTCCCACCATGGCAGATTTCTAATTACCGATGTGACGTCACTGACCTGGAGTTGGGACGAGCTGTGTAGTGATGCACCTTCATATCTCTGCCATACAGATATGACAGTTGTAAATAAACTTATGTACATAGGTAATAGTAAAATGTAATTTTAAATGATGAATATGTTTACTACCTGGCTTGCATATTCCTGAAATTTAACTATCAGCCCTCAACCACTGGTATGAGTTGAATTACAACATATTCAAATTATATAATAACCTTGAATAATATAATAAGAATATTAATTGACTTCCATAAAGTTTTAAAAATTAAATGATTATACATCAGTGTTATCAAGAAACAAACTGCATGATATTGGATTTCATCCGTATTCCGAAGAACTCTACTACTTTAGAAGAACTCTACTACTTTAGAAGGTTATAAAATATCAAAATGACTCAAAACAATCATTCAAACATGTTAATAATCTAGTCATTAAGTTGTGTAAATGTACAGTAAAGGCACATTTGAAAAAATGTATAATGGTATAAATACATTGAATTATGGTGATTGATAACAGTATTAAGACAATTTAAATTTTCAGAAAGAATTGGGTAAATTAAAGCTTAACATCCCAGTGGCCACTAATCCACAGAACAAAATGATGGTATATTATAAATTTGAGTATCTCACACAATTGGCCATAGCCTTTAGTAGGAGAAGTTCTTCAAACTGTAGGTGGAAATCTACTCATTAAGCTGCAAAATTACCTATATTCAGAACACCTGCCAGCCATTTCCTAAACTACCACCTGTTAGTGTAGGATCAGAGACATCCAAAAACCTAGTCTCTTGAAGTATGTATAATACTATAATGCTGCTTGGTGGCAGAGTGGTCTCTTAATTTCATGTACATATATCAAAGTTGTTTGAGGACATAGCTCTGTCTCTAATCCAGTTTCCAACAGCTATTCCTGAGGTAGAGTTGATTTTGGCTGTTCTATAAATATTGATTCACAGTCACTCTTTTTAACTTGTCTAAGTGTAAATGGTGGTTGCTGAGCCCTTTACATAAAGAGATTTTTGTATCACTGATATGTTTTTGTAGCATTGAAAGTTATCAACTTATTATCTGAAGTGATTGGATGTAGTGGATAAATTAAGCAGTAGGCTTCTCCTTGAGGTCATGTGCCAATGTAGCAGCAGGCTCCAGAACAAACGGAAGCCTACAAAATAACAATACTATGAATTCAGCTCTATATCCATATATTTAATCTATATCCATATGGATTTTATGTTACTGTAAGTAGAATGTAACAATATCATGCAGGATCTTGGTTTTTCTGCAGGACATATAAACGGATGTATGGTAAGAGAAAACCACCTGCTTTGTGACAAGCTAGAGTGGGGTGAAATGCTACAAGGACAGCCAGAAGAACAATGCCTGGCTGTACTGAAGGCTGTGTGATAATGAGAGAAAACAGCAATAGAAGAACAAATAAGCAATCGGAAACATCATGATTAAAAAGAATGCACAAGCTCTGAGACGATGAAGCTTAGCTATAAACACCATCACTTTTTATAAATGCAGCTACAGTTATAACCCCAAAAGAGCTCTTTCAAACAATTTTTAGCCACATTCAACAACAAAAAAAGAGAGAAAAACAAACAAAAAAGAAATGTTGAGGGCTAATGTGAGCTATGATGATCTTATTCATCACTATAATACAGTGGTTTGGAACCTGGGTTCAGCAGCTAGGCAGTGTGGATTTGAAAATTGCACTCTTATTTACCTACTTGTGCCTTAGGCAAGTAGTTTAACCTCCTTATGTCTCTGTTTCCTCATTTGTGAAATGTTGATTACAGTAGTAGATTTGATAAGGTTGTTTTGAGGATTAAAAAAATAATAATTCAAAGAAAGTCCTTGGCACTGTGCCTACCATGATGAAAATGGTCCAAAAAGTCAGCTATTATTTTTATTCTCACATCCTAGTAAATGGGGTGGCAAGGAGAGGTAAAGAAATGGAGAGTCTGAATGAATTCACACTACCATTCAAGACACTTTAAAAAATAACCACAAAACGAGGCAAACATTCTTTTAGAGGGGGATAAAAAAATGTTACTGCAGCACAGTATCTGCTTTATTCCTATTAAGAAGTTATCAAAGAGTTCTTGATAGAACTTCATAGAAGGTGTGGCACTGATCACCACTGGTCTTTTATTATCATCATCATATAGGTAGGTGGCTGTACTGGGAGTAGTTCAGAATCATAGAATTGTAGATATGGCTGAAATTTTAAAAATTACTTGGTGTGCTCTAATATAGTTGAAATGTCTGCTATAATATCCATGAGCATGTAGCTTCTGGTTACATATTCACAGAGACTGATGTCAACGTTAGCTTTAGAAATAAAATAAACACATGATATTTGTTTTAGTCTGTTTTATGCTTTTATAACAATACCTAAGACTGGAGAATTTATAAAAACCAGAGATTAATTTCTTACAGTTCTGGAGACTGGGAAGCCCACAGTCAGGGGGTTGGTGAGGAGCTGGTGAGAGTCTTCTTGCTAGGTCGTCCCATGGTGGAAGGAGGAAGTGCAAGAGATGGTGAGAGAGCAAGAAAGAACAGGGCTGTACTCATCCTTCAAGGATGCCACTCCCCCTTAACTAAACTACTCCAGCAATAACTAACTTACTCCCATAATAATGGAATTAATATATTTATGAGTATGAAGCCCTTATGACCTAATCACATCTTAAGTGCCCCACCTCTTAGTAATGTGGCATTGTGGGTTAAGTTTCCAACACACAAACTTTGGGGAAGATATCAAACCATACCCCACACAAAAAGTCCTTCTCACATGTACAATACATTCATTCTATCTCAATAGCCCCCAAAGTCTTAACTCTTTCCAGCATCAACTCAAAACTCCAAAGTCTGGAGTCTCATCTAAATCAGATATAGGTGACACTCAATATGCAATTCATCCTGAGACAAATTTCCCTCCAGCTGTGAGCCTGTGAAATCTGAACAAGTTACCTACTTTCAAAATATAATGGTCTGACAGGTGTAGAATAGACATTCCCACTCCCAAAGAAAGAAATAGGCAAGAAGAAAGGAGTAACATCCCAAGTAAGTTGAAAACCTGGCAGGAAAAACAACATTAAGTCTTAAAGCTGGGGGATAGTCTTTGACTCTGTATCTCACACCCTGTGCATACTGGGGTGGCAGTTGGACCTCAGGCAATCCTACCCTGTGGCTCAGCTCACCTAGCAGCTCTCACAGGTTGGATTCTTGTGCCTGCAACTTTTCCAGGCTGGAATTGCATGCTGGTGGCCCTACAGTTTTGGGGTCTTTGAGGTGGCCTCACTCCCATGGCTTCAATAGGCATTGCCCTATGAGGACTCTCTGTGGTGGCTCAGCCTCCACATTTAGCTTGGCATTGTCCTAGTAGGGGCTCTTTGTGGTGGCTCTGCATCTGTGACAAGTCTCTGACTGGGTCCTCAGGCTGTCAGTGAAATCTTTGAAATCTAGATGGCCATTTCCCTGATCATCTCACTTAAAAAAAAAAATCTAAACTCCCCCTTTTGCCAGTCCACTCTCCTTTAATTGATATAATGTTCTCCATAGCGCTTACAACACCTGCCTTATTGTCAATTTTTTGGTTGTTTGTGTAAGCCCTTTCAGGCACATTTTAGGTAGGTATAGAGATAGATAGTTTTATTTAGTGCTGAATTGCTAGAGCTTACAATGCCTAGAATATAATAGATAATAAATTTTGTCAATAAATTAATTAAACAATTAGTTGTACTCTATCCTTTCAATGGTGTTCTATAAAACCATGTGTAAAATGATGTAGATTTGAATTCTCTATTAATTTACATTATGCTTTCAGAAACATGTTTCTCTGAGTAGTAAAATGACCTTAAACACACTTTAGGTATCTAATATCTATTTTTAAGAACGTTTTCTATTTGTAAACCTGCAACCTGGCCACATCAATTTCTCCCACCTGACTTCCATTAAAGAGCTATTTAAATGTCCAGGTAATCCTCAACCATTCATTAGCAACACTCCACATAGTCAATTTTCAGATGAGAAAAAAAAAAAATGCTTGCAATTTCCAGGGCACTCGTGAATACATGGCCTCTCCTGGTAGCAGAAATGTGGACATGTTATTTTTGTTAGAACTTATACTCTAAATATGTGGTTTGCATTTTGATATTAAATTATATTTTCACTTAAAATATGTTTACACAATCTTAGTTTTTGTTCATTTTAGTTCCCAAATTAGAAAATATTTATAAAACTGATTGACTTCACAAAGCTTTATTTTTTATTTCTAAATTTTTTAAATTTATTTTTTTCACATGCTATCAGTGAAACGAGTCAGGCAGAGAAAAAGAAATACCACATGTTTTCACTTATTGGAGGGAGCTAAAGGTGAATGAATCAATTCACACACATACATACACACACACACACACACACACTCTCACACACACACACACACAAACAACAACAACAAAAACAAAAAAAACAAAAAAAACGGGGGGGGGAGGAAGATATAACAACCACAATTATTTTTTTTTTTGAAGTTCTTACAACAAGCAAATGGA
>NW_007742932.1:10832-17964 GCF_000696425.1 Galeopterus variegatus
AAAAAAAAAGAGTTTCAAAACATGCAGTGGCAAGAGTTATCAGCCTTAAATACTTGTTTATAGTATCCTGTTTATAAATATATACATATACACACATATACACACATACATGTGCCCATGAGTGTCTATTTTGTACCTTTTTGGTATTTCTACTGTTGCACTACTACATTGTATCAAAATTGGATTTTTTACATGTCTATCTTTAGCATACACTCTGAGCCCCATGAGAAAACATGGGGCGTATTTCCTTATTCATCTCTGCATTTGCAAAACCTAGGTCAGTACCTGAGATGTAATATCTGGTCAATAAATGTTGCATTGTTTTTTCTATTGAATTGTATTGCACTTAGCAAGATGTTCACAAACTGTTATCAGAGGTATACTCATTCTGCAACATGTGAGTGGTATTGTAGGCTTTCAAATAGAGAATGCTCTGAATATTAAACCAATCGTCATGCTGTAATGTTCATTAACATAATTAAACTCTCTAAGAAACTAAAAATTACCAAAAAATAAATCTTTTTTCCCAATGTTTTCTTTTTGATATCTCTCCCCTAATGTCCCTGTACTCCAGTTTTAGAAGCAGATTGAGTTAAGATAAATACAAAATTACTAGAGTATTATTTGCCTTAAATCTAGGCTGAGAATGACACGAATCTACTTTACACATCGAGTTCAATTCAGGAAGTGGATATGACTCTTTCCTGAGAGCTTGCAATTTCATACAGCAGATGCTATATACAATATGTGAAAAAATAGAGATATGTGGCTTAAATGTATAAAGAATTTATATGATTTCTGTGCATGCAGTGACAATGGTCATTCTGTCACTGAAACATTCAGGAAAAATTTGAAAATACAATGGCCCTTAAAATTATTCTACTTACTATAATCTCAGTATGAAAAATATTCTTGTGTAACACTCTTCGTGAGTTTTCTTATGGTTGTAGATAGGAAGACAATATTATAAAGATGTCAGTTATCTTTATATTAATCCATATTTAGGCTAATCTACAATAAAAAAGTAAATCAATAGTGTATTTGAACTAGAGAAGCTTATTTTAGAGTTTTTATGGTAAAATAAGTGCTCAAGAATAATCAGAGGAATTCTGTTGAAGAGAAACAGTGAGGGAAGACTAGCTCAATAAGCTATTAAAACACATGGAAAAGTCTCAGGACATAAAACATATACTGGTACAGGTATCAAGAAACAATAGGAATACACCAAATACATATGGAATGTTAGTGTACATGGGAAATGATGTGAATGCAAAAAAGTAGAGGAGTTAAGTTGGCTGTGTACCCCACTTGGCAAAATCCCAAGCATATCAAAGGTTTAAATGAACTAAAGTGTTAGCAATTGAAATAGTAAATATAATTTTAAGGATAAAAAAAATTAAAAGTGGAGTCAAATGGATATGCAAGCATTCAAAGCAAGAATCAACAAAAACTTGTAGATGAGGACAAATGTTTTGCGGGGAGGATGAACAAAATGGTATCAAAATTGGTTTTAGGGCCGGCCCGGTGGCGCACTGGATAGTGCGCCGCTTGGGAAGCGCGGCGGCGCTCCCGCCCGAGGGTTCGGATCCCACATACAGACCGGTTCCCGCTCACTGGCTGAGCGAGGCGCGGGAGCAACACCGAGGGTTGCAATCCCGTTGCCGGTCCCCGGTCCGGTACGGGGGCAACACTGAGGGTTGTGATCTGTTGCCGGACATGGAAAAAAAAGACAAAAAAAAAAAAAAATTGGTTTTAACTGGCGGGAAACAATGAATATAAGGTGATGGAGACCAGGGGATATCATATGCACAATGCAGAAATTGGTTTTTGGCTAATAAAAAGTATGTATTTATTTGCATGAAGGAGCCTAAGATTATATGTAGTTTTAGAGGGAAAAGAGCTATAAAGAGTGAAATTTGGGTGGTTTGCTCTGAAAAGGTAGGAGGAGAGCAACTTGTCTAGATTGGGCATGTCAAGACCTCAAGGGAGAAGGTAGTTTAAAGAACGTGTTAGGTAATCAGCAGCCCCAAACGTTGCAGTAGGACATCACACATGTGGAATGAAAAAAGAAACAAAGGTGGCAGAGAACATGACGAGATGTTGCTTCTATTTGTCACACTCTACTTTCAGTTGTCTTCAATTTTCCTTTTTAAGATAAAAAATAAGTTTACCTGATATTTAAAAGGAGATTAATTATAGGTATCTCTTTTCTTTGTATTTTAATGTCAGCATTTCAAAAATTTTTGCCACATATCAATGTTGAATATTACATAAATGCTTTGCCTTCTACACTAATTGCAATTAAAATTTCACTGGGAAATACATATAGCAATTTATTTCAAGAGGTCTGGAAATATTATATGGGGATCTGTTAAGAATCAGTTCTGTTAGGAGTCTTGTTCAGTATGTTTCGAATAATATGGAAGAGAAAGTATAGAATGAAAATTTTCAAGTTTGAATTACCAAAGATTGTTCAATGTTATGGGGCAGATAAAGTGACATTAAAATTCACTAGGGTGATTCCACCTTGGAAATTTCTTAGAACTCCATGCTCCATCTCCTTAGTTTTTCCCAAGTGGCAACATCATCTTGACACTATCTTCAATTTCCAAATGTATTGAAAGTATAAGAAGACACAGAGTATGTGACTTGTCTTAAACATATTCAAGCCATGGGGCTCTGCACTTACAGAAATGTACACGTAAATCTAATTTTGTAAAATATGTAAGTTAGTAAAGTACACATAAATTTTAAAATGCTGCTATGTTTTTCCTACAGTACTAACCCATTTTTACATTGTTACTTGTGATTGTTTTATCTCCTTTCTAAAGTAAAAGTTCCTGGAGGCGGAGACTATATCTTCTTTATTTGTTTTCATCTTATTATACAGCTAGGAACTGTGCTAAGTGTTTTGTGTATTATTGTTCTTATGCCATATCTCAATACTTTCAGGTGGTTGGCATTATTACTATTATTTCTATATTACCAATGAGGAAATTGACTCAGTTTAAGTAACTTGCTGTAGATCAAACTTAACTCTTCGACTGCAGAGGCTAAATTCTTAGGCACTTAGATGTTGCTGCAGCACCTAAACTGTATTAACACCCTTAATATAGTTATGAGTCATGCAGAAAAAAAAGATCTCTAATATGGTAAAGGATCTTGGAGACAAGTTATATCAAAAATAAACTACAGTTGTTTAATGTGGAGTCAAAAGAGCTAAGAGAGATATGGAAACTGTGGTGGAGTGATCGAATTGTGTCCCTTAAAGTTCATGTAATGGAAGCTGAATTCTCACTGCACCTGCTGAGGGTGGGAAATCCTATTATGGTAATTGAAAGGTAGGGCCTTGAAGAGGTGATTGGATTGTAACACCATGCAGTAGTGAATAGATAATAATGGTGGTCAGGGGCGTGTTTCTGAGGGCTTTAAAAGAAGAGCCCATGAGAGGTTAGTCTCTCTGTCCTCTGCTATTTTCTACCATGTCAGAAATCTGCGTCACTGTTGCCACCACCAAGGCCTTTACCAAATGTGCTCTCTATAATTTGGACTCCCCAGTCTCCAAAACTGTAAGCAATAAATTTTGTTTTCTTACAAATTAGCCAGTTCCAGGCATTTTTGTTATAAGCAACAGAAATAGACTAATATAGAAGCTCTCATAAATATTTTGAGGGTCACAATATCACAAATGATGATAATTGTGCTTAATTATTATTTTTTTATTAGAATCTCCAAAAAGAAATCAGAACAAAGTGTGGTAAATGTGACACATATTAATACAATGGAAAGAGCATTGTTGAATAACTAACATAATGAAATGACAGATATGTTCAGTCATTACTGCAGGTGATCAGGTATACAGTGGGTAATGATCTGTCATAGATGCTGTTGAAAAAAGTCTTAACAGTAGTGAGGTGGCTTCTTCCTAAGGTTATAAATCTATAGAATTTGTTTTAATGCTCAACACATACCATGTTGAACATAAAGATTTCAATTGACTTGAGAAAAGTGAAATATGTAGGGAGGAGATATTAGTTGTTTTTGTTCCTCAAGATCAATTTAAATATAAACTTAGAGCATTGATATTTATGTATACATTTTTGGAAGCACATATGATTGCAGTTGCGAACTTGCTAAAGTCCTAAATGCATTGTTGGCATCCAACTATTTACTATTTTGGTATATTTATTATTGATGTAATATTATTCTGCCTATGAATATGAATATATTCATTAGAATAATTAGAATGAGTCACATTACAAATATTCTTTCTCTCCAACTGTTTGTATATTGTATGTATGCTTTAGTGATATAGATGGAAAAAGATACGTAATGTTTTGGAAAGTGAGAAAATTTGACCCTGAACATCATGGATAATGTAGATTAGAGAAACAATGTATAAAAAATTTCCAAATAAAATTTTGAATAATACACCAAGACATATTCATGTGGAAATAGAACTTTACTATTTTGAAGGAATTAACATAAAGACAACTTTTGATAGGGGAATCAAGAGAGACCCTTTCAAACTGCACAATATCAAGTTCTATGAAGAAATATAATAACATATTGTTGTTGAGATGATTGAAACATATTAGTGATATTGCCATATTCTGTTGATTGAGTTGATTAAACCTAGGCATATACATATAGGATGTTCTTTTATGTTTTAACCCTACATTGCATGATTATGTGGAAACTATCCTGTTACTTTGACCTCAAATGTTTAATTCAACAAGCAAAAATAGAACCTTTTTATTCAACAAAACCTACTTATTTTGCTTTAGAAATCATAAAACAAAACCAGCAGGTGTCTGAGATTGAGTACTTGAAACTATTGCCATTTTAAAGCAAAATGTTTCTCCTAGGTTTTAGACATCATTCGCTTCCATTTTCTGGCAGCTGACATTCATTTACTCTCAATGAATGAATATGTAGTTGGTGAGTGTCTGTAATGCCAAGGAGCTGGCATAATTTCCGTGGAGTTCATTCAGTTAGGCACTGCAGAAATTAAATGTGATCATGCTGACAATACTTTATGCTTGTTGGTGCAGCCACAGAGTACACAGCAAAGCAGCTCGTACCAGGACTGAGGTCAGGCTTCTTCTATTATTATGAGGAATTAATCAATACAGAGTACTGTGTGTGTTCCTTTATGAAAAGATTGACAGGGCTGGCCCATGGCTCACTTGGGAGAGTGTGGTGCTGATAACACCAAGGCCACGGGTTTGGATCCTGTATAGGGATGGCCGGTTCGCTCACTGGCTGAGCGTGGTGCTGACAACACCAAGTCAAGGGTTAAGATCCCCTTACCGGTCAACTTTTGAAAAAAAAAAAAAAAAGAAAAGAAAGAAAGGAGGGGACAATGGTATATTTTCCTCCTTCTAACTCACAATGTTTCTAAGATTAGTATTGTATTAGTACTGGTTGGTTAGTCTGTCCTACAGGGGAAAAAAATGTATTGACAGATGTTAAAAAATATATTTTTTAAATGTGTTTTAAACATTGACTGTAAGTTTTTAAGCTAATTTCAAATTTTAGGTAAGATTTGAATCTTCTCTGGAAATGTTTTGCAAGATTCAGTCATCAAAATTACCAGTTTTATCTCCATCAAATACTGAACGTGTCCCATGAATCCAGTGACCACACGTAGGTGTCACACCACAGCCCTACCTTCTCTGCCTAGTGTTTCTTTCACCCTATACATCGATGGACCTTTAGGCTGGCAGAACCCAAACTCAACAGGCCTCAAACTAGATCCTCAGTGATTTGTCACAACGTTATTATCCGAACCTAAAAACTTTGCCTTCTCTACCTCCAAAATCTTGTGAATTAAGAGATTCTCTTAATTTTCCCCTTTACACATTACCTTATTTTCAGTTCCATCATTTGCTCTAATGATGTTTTCTTCCTTTTATAAAAATGACACTTTAATCTAGTGGAATCGCAAAATGCAGAGAGATTAACAGAACATAAACATTCCTTGTGATGTTATCCAGATGCAGGCACTATGAATATTTTGAACTGAACTTCATTTTCTTCATCTTTTAATATTAAGCTAAAAAATCATCTTTGTCCTGAAGTCTTGCTTGATCATGTCAGCAGGATATGTGCTCTCATTCCTGACACCTACTGTCAGTATCACTCAAATGCCATCTATAGTTCTTTTGCAGATATTTGCACAAATATATTACTCCCTTTGCCATGTTTAAAATTCTTTGAAGCCAGACACATGCTTACACATTTCTTTGTAAAAGACAGATCTAGTATGGTATATGATGTCAATGCAATATTTATTGAATGAATGCACTTAACAATACAGATCTATTTGAATTAATAGTGTGAATAAACAAGTTTAATTCTCTTCTCTAGAATGAAAATATGTGTGAGGAAGCTGGTCAGAAAAATACAATTTTTATTTTGTTAATAATGACAGTACAGATTACATGCTTCAGTGAAGCATATTCTTTTGTATAAAATAAACTACATTGTTAGGCACACAATTGCAGAGTCCTGAGACAATGTGTTTCCCCCTTACATCCCTCGCTTACATGAGATACCATTCAAAATAACTGATATAAAGAATTGTCTTTTTGTGCTGCTAATATCTCCACTACATGGATTGTGTGCCACGCATTCTTTCTAACCAAGTATATATTTGTAAAGGCTTTTAGTGTAAATTGTCAATACCTTTCATTTTATTTAAATGTATTCTATCAGCTATTCCATCTTTTCTTGACATAAATTCTGCCATTTTTATTTCTGTGTGATTTAAAATTTTATATTTCACTGTCTCAACAACTTGTAATATACATACCTTTTAACTTTCTCCTGTACTGGTCAGATTGCATCCAAATTTTTTCAGAAAGAACTCAAATTAATTTTTTTTTTGACATTTTTAAAATTAAAATTAAATTACTCAGTTGGGGAAATAAAGGGAGAAATCCAGTTGTAATAAATAAAGGCTCCTACAGAACTTGTTTTCCTAGACCATTCATGCTTGGAGATAATCAAGGATTATGGCAATTCTCAGTCACTTCTATTACTGTGTCGCAAACATCTCATTTACTTTTCTCTACTTCAAATGACAAGTTTCTACACATTGATCCTCTCAGCTTTACATGTCTTGGTC